>NC_091673.1:40781034-41085948 GCF_042453785.1 Malus domestica
TGCTCTGAATCACATCAGTCCAACCAGTTGCCCCATGTATTTCATCACATCCCTGATGCAGATCATGTGCCAGTACAGTAGTCTATGTTCATCCCATGTTGTTGTATCGTATGCAAACTCACGTCCCTTTAATTCCAAGCATCCTCTGCACTTCCAGAATGTCTTTTCTTGTCAATTGGAAAACTATTCGCAACCAAACCCAGAAATACCCAGAAATTAGGAGCCTTCGAGAATATTAGTTTAAGTGGTACCTGAATCAAAAGCACAAAACCAAGAAAATAAAGAGACCTATACCAAAATTAGAAGCACATAGCCAAATTGGTAAATATTAGTTTATAGATATACAAAATATAAAGAGACCCAATTCCAGAACCAGAAGCATATAGCCAAGAAACTAAAAAGAAAAAAAACTCAATGGAGTGTGTGAAGAAATAAGTCAACCCAGATACATAACCACATAAAGTAATCCAAAAAACCCAAAAGTCACACAAATTAGTCAAATTCTTTTTGGCAGAAAATAAGAACATACAGTGGGAAATTTGTTGCTGGTGTAGCAAATAAGCATAAAGGCCTTCCCCACAGCCCAATATCCCAGAGTCACACACTTGATGAACATTGAAGAGCTTCGAGCCATTGGAAACTAAGAAAATACTCAGAGAGCGAAAATCTACATAGAAAACGAAAAGAAAAGATGGGTTGTGGTTGGGTTGTTGGGATATGCACAAACAGAATGATCCGGTAAAACTACAGGCTGCAGGATAAGATTCAAAACATATTAAACTAAAAACCAGTATATAATTCGTACCAGTGTGAGATGATTCTTGGCAACTAAATAGAATCCAACGAAACTGAAATTCACTTCGGAGAAAGAGTAAGTCATACCAATGTGAGATGATTCTAACCGACGGGAGAGATCTAATGAAATTTAGAAAAAACTTCGTAACACCACTTGGAGGAGATGAGTCCATGCAGAAGACGAAAATGAGTTTGTTTACTTTTTGTAGGGGTTCAGTGATGATTTGAGAACTTTAGAACGTGCGGTAAATGGCGGTTCCTTCTCCAGTATTGGCAACTGCTGTTCTAAGTGGAAGTATGGAAAGTTTCGGTTCCATCTGAAGTGGTTTTCTTTTATTTTTTTATTTACTATTTTTGTGTGTTTTTTTTTTTTTTTTTTTTTTTTTTTTTTTATGGTGAAAAGATTAGAGTGCGATGTAGTAGTTATAAGAAGATCAATCTAAGGGGAGTGTGGGTGTTTTCATCCGGTGGTCCAGAATGTTCATGGTTAAGATAGGCATATATGCGGAGCATTCCGCTTTTTGTAGATAATTTATGAATGCTATAATATTATCATTTTGACCTTATTTCTATGAGCAGTTATACGTTAGCTGTGTGTGTGAAGTGAGGACATTCTTGGCATTTCGGAATGTTTCACCATTTTGTCATTCTCACTTTATATATGTTGATGCACAAAATCAGTGAGGACTTTGGTACAACAGAAAGTGTTAAGTTTGTGACATTCGCTAGATTGCTCCGGACACTAGTGTGGATAAGTATGTAAATGGATAGAGATAGGGAAGCAAGCACAAGATGTATGTGGTTCACCCAGATTGGCTACGTCCACGGAGTAGAGGAGTTCTCATTAATTGTGAAGGGTTTACACAAGTACATAGGTTCAAGCTCTCATTTAGTGAGTACAAGTGAATGATTTAGTACAAATGACATTAGGAAATATTGTGGGAGAATGATCTCCTTTTATAGAAGAGAGTTTCTAGCTTTGTTTTGACATTGACACATGTCGTGTTGTGATTGGCTTCAGATGTTGACACATGTCGCACTATGATTGGCTTCTGATGTCGACATGTGTCACGCTGTGATTGGCCTCCTGGTTGGAGGGAAACACTTTTGGGTCCTTGACGGTATAATGTTGACCGGCGCTCAGTAGTTTCGGGATTGGTCAAGTATGGTACAAACAGTGCACCCTTAAGTTCCCGAGTGAGGGAAGCTCCTCGGTTGGGGAGTTGCAAGATCCAAGCCGCTGAGTAATCACGAAACATCTAAGTACCGAAGTGTGGTATCGTTTTCACTTGCCTTATCTATCTCATAGGTAGATGTGGCATCTTCTCTGGAAGTATTTTTCCACTATCCAGGGGTGGTATCTTTAACTCATGGAGATGCACAAGGTAATGTATCAATTTGACTTGAAGCTTACTTGTAGTTTCAGGCTTGGTCAAGTGCCATACAAACCATGTAGTAGGAGTCCCCCAAGTCGTCGAGCTAGGAGATTTGCCGAAAGAGGTGACAGATAAGGTAAGCAATCAGAGTTCCAAGCAATCAGTCCCAGATCAGAAGTTTGATTTTGAGTTCCAGCTGATTGTTCTCAAGCTTATTCTGGACAAAGAGAAGAAAAATCAGAAGAGATGATATGAGATACTTTTGTTTTTGAACTGGGCTAGAGGGTTTTCTGGTTTCCTCTAGAGTATAAGGCCGACTCAAGAATTTGAGGGTATGGGATACTTTTGGCCACCAAATATAGAGTACGTTCGACCCTGATGATATGGGATACTTTTGCTGTTGACAAAGTAGTGGATGTATCGGCACGTGTTCTATTACGCTTGTCTCCACATGCTTCCTTGTATCCTTCTCACTTGCCCTATCTGCTCCTCGGGCAGATGTGGTATCTTTTCTGGAAGTATAAGATGTTGAAGATAAGTACTCGAGAGCAATGCCAGGTAAGTAATCAGGCAAGCGGTTCTAGGCAGCTAGTTCCTGACTGGAATCTTGATTCCAAGTGCTGACTGATTGCTCTCTTTTTCCTTGTCTTGTAGGTAAGAACAAGGCTAAAGGAAAAGATAGGGAAAAAGCATGATATGGGATACTCTTGCTTTTAACCTTGATGATATAAGATACTCTTGCTCTGGTGTGGCTTGTTTGCAGAGGTATTATCGAGGGGAAAATAAGCTGAGTGCCCTCTCAGATGTGAAAAAAAATTGAGCATTTTTTTTATTTGCAGGTCTGCCTGGTTGTAGAGGGTGAAGGTCGACATATATAGGAATTGTCCCAACAGCGAGTGGTAACGCTGTTCCTTTACCCTTTTTGGTCATAGCAATGCAGTGGGAACTGCAAGATTCACGTGTTTTAACTTTGTTAGTACTTTGAAAAAATGGTCTGTGGTATCTGGAAAGTTGATGTTGCGTATGAAGATTGCAGACAAGCTTTGTCCAAGGAAATCTAGCTTTCGAAGTTCAGAGAGCGGTGCCTCTTCGGTTTCTGAACAAGTAATCCTGTCGGGGATCTGGCTCTCGAGATTCGGAGAGCGGTGCCTCTTCGATTTTTGAGAAAGCAATCCTGTTAGGAGTCTGGCTCTTGAGATTCGGATAGCGGTGCCTCTTCAATTTTTGAGCAAGTAATCCTGTTAGGAGTGTAATCCTGTTAGGAGTCTGACTCTCGAGATTCAGAGAAATGTGCCTCTTCGATTTTTGAGCAAGTAATCCTGTTGGGAGTCTGGCTCTCGAGATTCGGAGGGTGGTGCATCTTCGATTTTTGAGCAAGTAATCTATTGGGAGTCTGTCTCTCGAGATTCGGAGAGATATGCCTCTTTGATTTTTGAGCAAGCAATCTTGTTGGGAGTGTTTTCTTGAATGTGAGTAAAAGTTGGGCATTTTTGCTAGTCTGCCTTGCCACGGAGCACGGAGGTTGACACACATAGGGACTTTCTAGTTATCAAGCAAAGGTGCTGTTCCTTTACCCTTGTGGGTAATAGTAGGGTAGCTGGACCTTCAAAATTTATGTGTCTAAACTTTGTCAGAGATCTTTGGCAAAGTTATCTGTGGTACCCGAGGAGCTGATGTTGCATGTGGTAAAGTTATCCGGAGAGTGGTGCCTCTTCGATTTTTGAATGAACGGCCATGTTGCCCTTTCTTTTATAAGGGCACCAATTGTGTGCAAGAAGTATGTTCAGAAAGTTATTACTTGTAGGAATTTTCCCCTTATTTTTGTACCTCAGAGATTTATTGCACCTCATTTCTCCTTCATCATTTCTGAGAATGTCTGGCCCATCCGACCGTCGTTTTGACTTGAACTTTGGTGAAGAGGCAGCCATGCCCTCTCAAGACAACATATGGCGCCTATCCTTATTATCCCCTACTGGTTCTCTTACCGTTAAGGACTCTATGATGAAGAATGATATGACAGTTGCGGTGGTGGCCAGGAACTTTCTCACTCCTAAAGATAACAGACTACTTTCCAAACGGTCTGATGAGTTGGCTGTTAAAGATTATCTGGCTTTCAGTGTTCAGTGTGCAGGTTCTATGTCTAATATGGCCCAACGCCTATTTGCTCGAACCTACCAACTTGAATCATTGGCGACTGAAGTGATAAGTCTCAAACATGAGATCAGATGGCTTAAGCATGAGAATAAACAGTTGTACAAGCTCACACATGACTATGCTACAAATATGAAGAGGAAGCTCGACCAGCTGCAGGAATCTGATGGTCAAATTTTTCTTGATCATCAGAGGTTTGTGGGTTTGTTCCAAAGGCATTTATTGCCTTCGTCTTTTGGGGCCGTACCGTGTAATGAAGCTCCAAATGATCAACCTTCAGTGCCTCCTCCTTCTAGGGTTCTGCCTAGTACTGAGGCTCTGAATAATCACCCTCCGGTGCCTCCTCTTTCTGGGGCTCTGCAGACTGCTGAGACTTCTTCTGAGCAACCTTTGTGAAGGCTCCCTATTGTTTGTTTATTTTGATTCATGTATATGTACATATTTGTAACTTAGCGGATATATCAATAAACAAGCTTTGCTTCATTTCAACATATTGTGTTAAATACACCAAGGCCTTCTTCACTAAGTTCTTTGAATTTTTTCTTTTGTTGAAGCTTGTATGTTGAAACTTGTATGTTGAAACTTTGTGAGTGAAGCATGTATGTTGAGGTAGTTCTCCCTTAATTTCCCGCGTGAGGAAAACTTCTCGGTTGGAGACTTGAAAAATCCAAGTCATTGAGTGGTCGTGAGACTTCCGAGTATCAAGGTGCAGTAGCATATGGTAGGAGTCCCCCAAGTCTCCAGTCAAGGGAGTTGACGAATAAGGCATTTCCTTTCTAAGTGGTAGCCCAAAACTCCTCTTTCATATATATTTGTTATGAAAGTTGTTAGGCCCAAAGAAGAGGAGGCCTAGGCAATTTTGTTTTTTCTAATTTTTTTTTTTCGAATTTTTTGTTTTCGATTTGTTTTTTTTTTTGAATTTTCGAATTTTAGAAAATATATATATATATATATTTAAGCTTTGTAGGTGAAGCTTTGGTGTTGAAGCTTTGTAGGTGAAGCTTTGAGGTTGAAGCTTTGATGGGTACCATGAATTGATTTTGCTTCACACTATCTTGATCAAGATAGTGTGAAGCTTTTGTAGGTGAAGCTTTTATGTTGAAGCTTTTGTGGGTGAAGCTTTTGTGGTGGGTGAAGCTTTTGTGGTGGGTGAAGCTTTTGTAGGTGAAGCTTTTGTGGTGGGTGAAGCTTTTGTTGGTGAAGCTTTTATGGGTGAAGCTTTTGTAGGTGAAGCTTTTGTGGTGGGTGAAGCTTTTGTGGTTGAAGCTTTTGTAGGTGAAGCTTTTGTGGTGGGTGAAGCTTTTGTGGGTGAAGTTTTTATGGGTGAAGCTTTTGTAGGTGAAGTTATTGTGGGTGAAGCTTTTGCGGGTACCATGAATTGATTTTGCTTCACACTATCTTGATCAAGATAGTGTGAAGCTTTTGAAAATTTGTAGTTGTCCTCCATTGATGAAGCTTTGTTGAATTTCCTATTTTTTTTTTTTTTGGAAACTAGAAATTTGAAAATGTGGGAGAGACAACATATACAAATTTTGCTTCCACACTGTTGAGCAAGTGATTGTGATGCAAGCCACACCTTGTAGTAGTCGAAGGTTTGGACGAACCATATAAATTGAATTTGCTTCGAATAGTCTTGATCAATAGTGTGTGAAGCTTTCTACGAGTTGTAGTTGCCCTTCATTGATGAAGCTCTTATTGGCATCATAAATTGGTTTTGCTTCACACTGTCTTGATCAAGAGTGTGTAAAGCTTTTGAGAATTGTGGTTGCCCTCCATTGATGAAGCTCTTGTTGGCACCATAAATTGGTTTTGCTTCACACTGTCTTGATCAAAAGTGTGTGAAGTTTTTGAGAATTGTGGTTGCCCTCCATTGATGAAGATCTTGTTGGCACCATCAATTAGTTCTGTTTCACACTGTCTTGATCAAGAGTGTGTGAAGCTTTCTACGAGTTGTAGTTGCCCTTCATTGATGAAGCTCTTATTGGCACGATAAATTGGTTTTGCTTCACACTGTCTTGATCAAGAGTGTGTAAAGCTTTTGAGAATTGTGGTTGCCCTCCATTGATGAAGCTCTTGTTGGCACCATAAATTGGTTTTGCTTCACACTGTCTTGATCAAAAGTGTGTGAAGTTTTTGAGAATTGTGGTTGCCCTCCATTGTTGAAGATCTTGTTGGCACCATAAATTAGTTTTGCTTCACACTGTCTTGATCAAGAGTGTGTGAAGCTTTCTACGAGTTGTAGTTGCCCTTCATTGATGAAGCTCTTATTGGCACCATAAATTGGTTTTGCTGCACACTGTCTTGATCAAGAGTGTGTAAAGCTTTTGAGAATTGTGGTTGCCCTCCATTGATGAAGCTCTTGTTGGCACCATAAATTGGTTTTGCTTCACACTGTCTTGATCAAGAGTGTGTGAAGTTTTTGAGAATTGTGGTTGCCCTCCATTGATGAATATCTTGTTGGCACCATAAATTAGTTTTGCCTCACACTGTCTTGATCAAGAGTGTGTGAAGCTTTCTACGAGTTGTAGTTGCCCTTCATTGATGAAGCTCTTATTGGCACCATAAATTGGTTTTGCTTCACACTGTCTTGATCAAGAGTGTGTAAAGCTTTTGAGAATTGTGGTTGCCCTCCATTGATGAAGGTCTTGTTGGCACCATAAATTGGTTTTGCTTCACACTGTCTTGATCAAGAGTGTGTGAAGTTTTTTAGAATTATGGTTGCCCTCCATTGATGAAGATCTTGTTGGCACCATAAATTAGTTTTGCTTTACATTGTCTTGATCAAGAGTGTGTGAAGCTTTTGAGAATTTTGGTTGCCCTCCATTGATGAAGCTCTTGTTGGCACCATAAATTGGTTTGGCTTCACACTGTCTTGATAGAGAATGTGTGAAGCTTTTGAGAATTGTGGTTGCCCTCCATTGATGAAGCTCTTTTTGGCACTATAAATTGGTTTTGCTTCACACTGTCTTGATCAAGAGTGTGTGAAGCTTTGAGAATTTTGGTTGCCCTCCATTGATGAAGCTTTTGTTGGCACCATAAATTGGTTTTGTTTCACACTGTCTTGATCAAGAGTGTGTGAAGCTTTTGAGAATTGTGGTTAAACTCGTTTGATGAAACTCTTATTGGTACCATAAATTGGTTTTGCTTCACACTGTCTTGATCAAAAGGGCTGAATAACTTGATCTTCGTATGCCATGCACTGAAGTTGTTGTTGGCTTGCAATAAGACTTTGTTGGTGACTGTAACTCTTATTGGGCATAAGTGCTCTCTTAGTTTAGTTGTTAAGCTTAAGGGTTTTTGATTATTTGTGAATGCTAGGAGTTCACATGTACAAGTTATACCACTCGTCTTCTGGTAGGTGGAATGAATGGTGAGTTGCTTTTGTCACTTGGTTGGTGGTACGAATGTGAGTTCCTTCATCACATTTCATCACATTTCATCACCTGGTGGCACGAGGATGAGTTCCTTCTTCACCTGGTTGGTGGCATGAATGGCAAGTTGCCAAATGATATTAGAGTACGGGGTGTACATTTCATCACCTGGTTGGTGGCATGAAGATGAGTTCCTTTTTCACCTCATTGGTGGCATGAGTGGCAAGTTGCCAAATGATATTAGAGTACAGGTTGTACATTTCATCACCTGGTTGGTGACATGAAGGAGAGTACGGGTTTTACATTTCATCACTTGGTTGGTGGCATGAATGTCAAGTGGCCAAATGATATTTGAGTATGGGCTGTACATTTCATCACCTGGTTGGTGGCATGAAGGAGAGTACGGGTTGTACATTTCATCACCTGCTTAGTGGCATGAAGGATAGTATAGGTTGTACATGTCATCACCTGGTTTGTAGCATGAAGATGAGTTCCTTCTTCACATTTCATCACCTGGTTAGTGAGAATAAGAGCAAGGTGTTGAGGCACATTGTAGCAAGTGTCGAATGACACAAAGTATGTTGTACCCTTTCAAAGCACAGTTGGCTTATGTATGAATGTGTTAGAATGTATGATTGAACGAATATACTGTGAAGCTGTTCGTTTACTTGTATAGTCTTGTTGACATAGACTTTGTTTCATGTTGGAAGCATTCATGTTAAAGCTTTGAACCCGAGTGTTTCATTGCTAGGAATGTAAAAGGATTAGGACCAAGTTGTCTAAATTACCTTTTTATTGAATTCATGCCAAATAGTCTTCGTTACATAGGATGCCGAACGGTTGAAGCTTAACACTTGTACAATGTGAGTTTACTTGTAATAGTACTTCAAGTGATTAGCATTCCATGGATGGCCAAGGGTCTTGCCATCAGAGCTTCTAAGCTTCTAGAAGCCAGGGCGACTGATGCCAACCACTTCAAACGGTCTATCCCAGTTTGGACGAAGTGTTCCTTCACTCGGGACTATGTCGCAGAGTAATCTTTTCTTCAATACCCAGTCACCAACTTTTAAAGAATGAGGTTTGACCCTTGAGTCATAGTAGTTGGAGATGCGCTGCTTGTAGGCGACATTCCTCAAGTGAGCCTGGTTTCTATGCTCCTCGACTAGGTCTAAGTTGAGGGTAAGTTGTTTGTCATTTTCGCTTTACATGTAGTTCTGGATTCGGAACGTTGCTTGCTCAAGCTTAACTGGGACAACTGCCTCTGTACTAAAGGCAAGTAAGAATGGGGTTTCTCCTATTGATGTCCGATATGAAGTGCGGTAATGACCAAAGAACTTAGGGTACACATTCTAGCCAACAATCTTTAGCTTTGTCCAAGCTGGTTTTCAAAGTTCGCTTGATTATTTTTTGGATGGCTTCAACTTGTCCATTAGACTGGGGATTTGCTGTGGAGGCAAAACATGAGTTGATGTTGAACTTAGAGCAGAACATCCTGAACTTATTGTTGTCGAACTGTCGACCGTTGTCAGTGACTATCGCATTGGGAATGTCGAATCTACAAAGGATGTTCTTCGATACGAAGTCTCCTATTTTTGCCTCAGTAATGGTTGCCAAGGGTTCTACTTCGGCCCACTTTGTGAAGTAATTAACTGCAACAATTGCATAGCGAACCTTGCCCTTCCCTGCAGGTATTGGGCTGATCAAATCAAGTCCCCATTAGACAAAGGGCCAAGGGCTGCTCATAGGAGTGAACGACTTAGAAGGGGAGTGAGGAATAGTTATGTAGCGTTGACACTTATCACATGAGCGGGATATTCTGATGGCATCTTGGTGAAGTGTTGGCTAGTAATATCCTTGGCGAAAAGCCTTGTTTGCTAGGGATCGAGATCTAGTATAATCTCCGCAGACTCTTTCATGTATTTCTTGAAGGATAGTTTCCGCCTCTGTGGGCGTAAGGCATCTTAGGTATGGTAGGTTAAAACCCCGCTTGTAGAGTTGGTCATTAATGATCAAGTAACGGGTAGCCTTGTTTCAAATTTGCTTAGCTTGGACTTTGTCATTTGGAAGGGTGCCATGAGCAAAGAATCTATAAATCGGGGTAATCCAACTATCCCCCAGTTGTAAGTTGCACACTTCCGGTGCCATGGTGCTTGGTGCTCCCAACAATTCGACCTGAATTTTTCTCCCAATCTTGTCTTCCACCGCTGAGGCGAGGCGAGCCAAAGCATCTGCATGACTGTTTGCCACTCGAGGAATTTGGGTGATCTGGAAGTGGAAGTGCTTGAGCAACAATTGTGTTTGTGCCAGATATGCTGCCATGAAGCTATCCCTATCATCAATGTTGTTGGTGACCTGGTTAACCACCAATTAGGTGTCATTGAAGACATCAATTCGTTTAACCCTAAGGTGTTTGACCAAATGTAAGCCTGTTATGAGGGCTTCATATTCGGCTTCATTGTTCGACGCCTTGAATTTGAAACGACGAGCATACTCCATCGCCACTTTGTCAGGGGTGGTAAGGACTAGTCCTGCTCCACAACCCTATTGATTGGACGAGCCATTAACATATACACTCCATGCTGGGGCTGTTTGTTCTATTTTCTGAGCTTCCGAGGGTAATGAAACCACTTCTTTAGGCGTAGAAACAATGTCAACAGGATACGTGAAGTCGGCGATGAAGTCTGCCACTGCTTGGCCCTTCTCAACTGGCTTTGGTTGGTAGGAGATGTCAAACTCACCCAATGCTATTGCCCATTTTATCATTCACCCCGAAGTGTTAGGACTTTGGAGTATCTGTCAAAAATGATGATTGGTAAGCAAGATGATGGAGTGTGCTTGGAAGTAAGGGCGAAGTTTTCGAGCAGACATGACCACTGCTAGAGCTAATTTCTCAATGTTAGAGTATCGTGTCTCTGCATCTTGTAAGGCATTGCTAGCGTAGTAGACAGGCGGTTCGACATTATCATCATTTCGAATGAGAACAGAACTTACTGCTGAAGCTGATACTGACAGATAGATAATGAGAGTGTTACCAACCTCAGGTTTGGAGAGCAGAGGGGTTTTACTCATGTAGTCTTTAAGGTTCTTGAATGCCTCGGCACATTCATCAGTCCATGTAATGTACTTCTTACTTCCTTTAAGTGCTTTGAAGAAATAAGCACATCTGTCTGTGGCCTTATAGATGAAACTAGTTAAGGCTGCCATCTTGCCAGTAAGGCTCTGGATGTCTTTTGAAGTTACCGGTTCCTTCATGTCGAGGATTGCTTTGATCTTCTCGGGATTAGACTCAATGCCTCATTGGCTTATCATAAAGCCTAAGAATTTTCCAGAGGCTACGCCGAAGGCACATTTGTTGGGATTCAACCTCATTCAATACCTCTTCAGAATGGTGAAAGTTTCAGATAGGTTAGGGTTTTGTGTTGGTCAACATGTTTGCTCTTGACTAGCATATCATCAACGTAAACTTCCATGCTCTTCCCAATTTGTTCGGTGAACATTGAATTGACTAGTCTCTGTTAAGTCACTCCTGCATTCTTTAGGTCGAAGGGCATGACTTTATAGCAATATAGTCCCCTGTCAGTAGTTAAGTCACTCCTGCATTCTTCAGGTCGAAGGGCATGACTTCATGAGGATTTGATTGTATCCTAAGTAAGCATCCATGAAGCTCAGGAGTTCACACCCTGCCGTAGAGTCTATAAGTCTGTCAATGAAAGGAAGAGGAAAGCTATCCTTCGAGCATCCTTTGTTTAGGTCGGTGTAGTCGACACACATTCTTCATAAGACCTTTTGGAGCAAGAGACTTTCTTTGGTCAGATTTTTCTTAACAAGGACCACATTTGCTACCTATTTTGGGTAATTGACTTTGCGGACGAAGCCTATGCCTTTGAGTTTTTCAACTTCTGCCTTTATTGCTTTGTATCGTTCAGCGTCATAAGATCTTCACTTCTGTCTCACCAGCTTGGTCTTGGGGTCAATACTTAAGCGATGATATATGATATCGAGAGAGATGCCTGGCATGTCCTTGTATGACCAGGCGAAGACCTCAGTGTTCTCTTGCAAAAAAGAGATCAATGCCAACCGAAGGGTTGGTGACAAGGTGGTGCCAATCTTCACCATGCGATCTGGATAATCTTTTAATATAGAAACCTTCTCCAGCTCTTCAGCGGGTTGTGCTTGCTGGGTGAAAGAGTCATCTCGAGGATCATCGGGTTGACTGTTGCCACCGTGAAGATCCAAGTTGGCTTCGTCCGGGCTAGTCTTTATGACTTGGTCATGTATAGAAAAGGTTTCCTTGGGCACAGGCAGGTGTTGTTGCTTGACCAAAGTGTTATAACATGACTGTGCACTAAGTTGATCTCTTATGATGTAACCATTACCATAGGGGGTTGGAAATTTCATCAACAACGTATGTATGGATACCATGGCTTTGAGATCATTGATACCTGTGCGTCCAAAGATGACATTGTATGTCGTTGGGCAATCAACTACCAGGAAGTTAGTGGTAATGGTAGCTGTGTAAGGGCCTATACCAATGGTGAAAGGTAAGTTTATGCTCCCTATAGGTTGAACGATATCACCAAAAAAGCTTATCAGATGAGAAATCGAGTGATCGAGCAAGTGTTCAGCTACATTAAGTGCCTTGAAAGCTTAAACAAACATGATATTGACTGAAGCCCCCGTGTCTACCAGGATTCATCTTACTTTAAAGTTGGCTATGTGAGCCTCCACGATCAGTGGGTCGTTATGGGGGTAGATGATACCTCTTTCTTCCTCAGGGTAGAAACATATTGGATCCCAGTAAGGCTTTTGATACTTGCCTCCCCTGATATCTTCCACGTGAAACACTTGGTGACCAGGCCTTAAAGCTCGTTCACTATTTTCATGGCCCTATTGGAAGATTCAGGTATAGGTGTGCCACCACTTATGGAATATATCACATTCACTTGGCGTTGGTTATGGATATCCCTTGAAGGGTGAAGGAGGAATCGATCAATTTTTCTTTCACGCACCAAAGCTTCAATATGATCACGAAAGGTGATACACTTCTCGCTGTCATGGCCGTTATGTTCGTGGTAGCATCAAAACGTGTCGTGTAAACGTGCCCGTGTTCTTTGTGGGCTTGTAACCCGACTACCTCGGCATTGGCTTTGATATCAGGTGTGCTATGCTTGGGTAAATGGCCACGCATGTGGTGTTCAAATGCGTGTATGTCTTATACCTCAGGGTAGGGCCTGTCCTGACACGTGCATGGCCTACTGTGTTGACTGCCTGGGGGCAGGAATTATCGTGGCGATACCGTTGGTTATCGCGGTAGTGTCCCTTACTCATTTTACTAAAATATGACTGGTGAGGATGGAAATCTTTCCTTTTGCCCTGAGATTGATATGTCTGTTGACTTAGCGAAGTATTAAGTAAGGTAGGAGGAGACACCACTGCTGTTTGGAAGGTTGAGGTCTTCTCATTTGGGTGGGTCTGGCTTCCACTCCATACTTGCTGATAGGGGATGGTTGTTGGGGGTTTTTCTTGGTATGTCATTGCCTCGGTGGAGGCATGGTTATAAGCATGCGCCATCACCTCAGAGTAAGTCTTCCAAGTGTTGGCATTGATCATGTACTTAAAGAAACAATCACATAGGTCTGCCGTGAAAGCTTTGAGGGCAGTCTTGTCGTCTGCCTCGGCACAACGGGAATACTCATGGCTGAAGCGGCCAACATACATATGTAATAACTTGTCTGGCTTCTTGCGAATAGTGTACAAGTCATCTGCAGAGTGCAAGCGATCGATCTAGAAAATGTGTTGAGAAATAAACAGTTTCCTCAATTCCTCAAATGAGTCTACTGTCTCAGGTGGAAGACGGCAATACCAGTTTAGAGCTCAGCTAGAGAGGGTGAAGGGGAAGAGAAGACATCGCTCTTCGTCGGTGTGCGTCCAGTATGCCAGGGTGGACTTAAAGAGATTAAGGTGCTCAATCGGGTCCTCCTTTCCAGTATAGAGTTGCAAGCCAACCTTCTGCTTTGTCTTTGCTTTGAGGAGGTGTCGAGGATCGTCCTTGTAAGAGGGCCAGGCCTAGGTTGGTTCCAATCAGGTATCTTAGCTTGTCGTTCGGCCTTCAACTTGTTTACTTCCTTAAGAAGTTGTAGGACAAGAGGGTCCTGAGTAGAGTCATGTACCATTGGAGCTTTCTTTCGTAAATCTCCATCTCCTCTTGGAAGTGGGAAGGTTTGATCAAGAGCATGTGATTTTTCCCTGGACTCGCCGTACTGACTTCTAAGGTATGTCTGTCGAAACATCTCTGAGTCCCCTATACCTTCATGTTCCTCTAGGACTTGTTTCCCCTTCTCCAAATTGGTAGCTTGCCTGGGACATGGGAGAAGACCGAGTCTTTCAGAGACCCTTGGGTTATTTATCTTCGAGCTTACATGGATGGGATTGTCTTGACGTTGCTTTAGGAAGTCTCGACAGTCGCGAAAGATAGCTTTCGATCCTTCCACTCATTCTGTAAGGAGGTGCCTTCATCCACTCTTCCTGCTTCGGGTCGAAGCAGCTGGGTTGATAGAAGTCTCATGTTGGTCGCCATTTCGATGAGTAGCTCACTCCTCAACAGGAATACCTATGTCGAAGGCAAATGAGCCTCCGTGTTGGGGGCACCCAGTTGATGGTTGATTTCCACAGGGGTGATGAGCTTTTGTGTTTTAGTATATCTAGCCTCGTGGAGCATCTCGAAGACCTTCTCATACTGCTATTGGAGGATCTCATTCTTCATCACTATCTTGTTGTTTTGAGCTTCCAGCTCATCAACTTTAGCCTGAAGAGCAAACTTCTTTTGTTCCTTCCATCGTTACTTCGCACCAGGTGCAAGAGGGGTGTCATTTTGTGTGTTGTGGCTTCCTTCGCTCCCCATGTTGGAAAGGGATGCCTGGTCAAAAGAGAGTGTACGAATGGTGGAAACCAGCTTAAGAAAGCTGAAGAGAGTGAGAATAAGTGTCGTTCCCACAGATGGCGCCAAATGTTGATGCATAAAATTAGTGAGGACTTTGGTACAACAGAAAGTGTTAAGTTTGTGACCTTCCCTGGATTGCTCCGGTCACTAGTGTGGATAAGTATGTAAATGCATAGAGACAGGGAAGCAAACACAAGATGTACGTGGTTCACCCAGATTGGCTACTTCCACGGAGTAGAGGAGTTCTCATTAATTGTGAAGGGTTTACACAAGTACATAGGTTCAAGCTCTCCTTTAGTGAGTACAAGTGAATGATTTAGTACAAATGACATTAGGAAATATTGTGGGAGAATGATCTCCTTTTATAGAAGGGAGTTTCTAGCTTTGTTTTGACATTGACATATGTCGTGTTGTGATTGGCTTCCGATGTTGACACGTGTTGCGCTATGATTGGCTTCTGATTGATTGGCCTCCTGGTTGGAGAGAAATCTTCTGGGTCCTTGACGGTATAACGTTGACCAGTGCTCAGTAGTTTCAGGATTGGTCAAGTATGGTACAAACAATATATATACTAGCCTCTCCGCACGCACTAACATGCGCGTGAGAGACATTTTGCATCACGGGCGCTACGCGCCCTTAAAGATGTATTGTATTAGTTTTTTTCCATTGTAATTGTCAAGATATACTTTAAATGTATTGTGCAAAGAGGAACTTTTTTTTACCATGCACGTCCTAAAAAATTATCATGTTTTTCATTTTCACTTTGCATAAAGTAATGATTTTAAAGTTATTCATGCACATGCGAGAGACATTTTTTCATCACGGGAGCTACATGCCTCTAAGAATGTATTGCTTTAGTTGTTTACTTATTTGCCCATCCAAAATTTTGAACTTTGAAATACTAACACTCATTTTTCCAATGAATTTGTGAGAGGCCAACATCCATGTTTCCTCCTACCTTTTTAATAGATACCTTCAAGTGTGTATTTTTTTCTTCTTTTGATTAAAGTAGTAAGCACAACCCTGGAATAGTATTTCTCCAAGTTGAATGAAATTTGCATTCTATTGAAAAAAAACACACGTGCTCTACTTTTTTTAACCATTCAGAGATCGAATAAAATTGGCACACTTGTTCGGGCATTTTCTACCAACCTACACAGAAGAATAAGTATGATCACAATCAACTACCACGAAAAATGGTTGAATTCCACCTTGATCAAAAAGACTTAAACTTGTTCAAATGTTATTTTGAGTTTAAAATTGTCAAATAAATAAGACAAAATGACCTAACTATCCAATCTCTATTCTTTTCTTGATCCTCCCAAATTTGTATTTCAATGGAATAAATGTAAAAATTATGTCTTTGAACTGAAATTATTTAATCCTCCAAACCTAAAAAGAGAGAAGCACATAAATAGAATGAAGCTAAACATAATCTTTTCAAATCAATCTCGTACATCACAAATGCCACTACATAGTGGAACTTGATCTTTATATGTAAAACTCCACAACATCACCTTATACATTATGTTGGCTTTTTTTTTTTTTTTTTTTATCAATAATGTGAAAATTTTGATCTTTATCTATACAGTACTTGTAAAATTTACTATCAATAATTAATCATGTAATATGCACATCAATCGTCTTAACCTAACTATTAGCCATATAGAGCATTTGGTTTTCATTTGTAAGCCATCATTAAAATAATAATTTCTGCGCAAATCAAATAACAAATTCACATATAAATACACTACTTTACATTGTTATAAAATTAACTTTTACAAATAGATCAGTATATAAAATGGACATAAATTTAAGAAAGTGACTAAAATTTTCAGTATTTGCTTGGGAGCACTTGCATCCAATCATAGACTAAAAAAATAATCTATTCAGAAAAATAAAAGAGAAACGAAAAAATTACTTAGAAATTCCTTGCCGTCTTCTTCTTATTCAAATTTTCATCTCTAACAAAGACTCTGACAATAAAAGTAAAACTGTAAAAGTCACAAAAAACAATCCAAGAGAGTCAATCGGAAACCGCAAATATCGCAAAGCAATCCAAAACCAAAACAAAATTAAAATAAAACTGCAGTAGAAACCCAATTAGAATATTGCGATGCTGAGGCCTGATGCTTCATCTCTGAAATGCCTTTTTTTTTACTTTTATGCTTTTAATCTCTTGGAAGTCCATAACATGGCAGTCTTGGAATTCCATCATAAAAAAACTCAAACCTTTTCTATCATTTTGACACACGTATGAAAATTTGCTCAAAAGAATTACAGATAGCCAAAGTTAAAGAGTATGTGAATACAATACCTTTACATTTTATTCACTTGGTGGTGCAGTCTTAATACATATAGCCTAAGTTTTTAGAAATTTAAATTAGCTCATGCAAACACATCATTAAAGTCTTCTAAATAATTTGACCATTTGTGTGACCACTCTTCTCGACCTATGTTGATCTCATCTCTAATACATGAATTCCTTCTTTGTGAGAAATATCTACACGGGCCAATCCACCCATGTATATGCATTGCATCAAGAAGAGAACATGTACTCATATGTTGACATTTCATGTTGTTTATACCATACTTAGGGCCTCCGTATTTAGACCTTGTATAAATACTCGGGGGACTCAAATGTAATTATGTAATAAAGGAAGGGGCAAATATGTAATAAGTGAGGAGCCCTTATTCTATAAAAGGATTCCTCACTCTCCTCATTGGGGGAGGCCATTTCTTAAGCCCCCTCATCCTCTCAAAGCTCTCATCCCATGGGATAACAGAGAAGCTCTCTCTCCCTCTTCAACATCTCAAAGAAATACAATAATCAGTGTGGACGTAGCCCAAACCTTGGGGTGAACCACGATACATCTTGTATTATTTACTTTCTTGCAGATTCACGGTTGGATTTACGTTGTTCCAAGACTTCCGATTTTGTGCATCAACATTTGGCGCCGTTTGTGAGAATCGACACAAACAGCTATGTCGGTTCTCTTTATTTTCTTCACCTCCACTGTGAATCTGCAAAAAAACCCAAAATACACCAAAAAGCGTCCCACCATTTTTTTTGGGAAGCAGAGTCAGTACCTCCGAGTGTCCTTAAACCGCTTAGAAACTCGCTCGCTAGCGGCTCGCTCATTCATATCGCCTCCTTAGGTTTTGTTGGTTCATTACTTTGGTGCATTTGGCTATGGCAGATGAGATTGTGGTGGATCCCCTAATTTGCTTGTGAAGAGGCCTAGGGAGGAAGACGAAAACGGCTCGGAAGCTGCTGCTTCAGCCCTATCCATGGAGACTGACGGTGGCAAGGAACCGGATTCTGTCTTTGCTGTTATTCCCGACTGGTTCTCTGAGATTAGCCTAATATGGCCAGACTCCAGACATCGTTCAGAAGAACCAAAGGAATAAGAACAAACCAACTGGGTTTTCTCTAAACCCTCCCAAGAACCATGTGTCAGGGGCAATAAGGGGATTCGCCGACACCATTGATGGGTGTCCTAAGAAATAGGCTTTTACCTAAGCATGGCTCTCTTTTCTACTTCTGCTGATTTATCATTGTGGATCCACTGATTCATCACCTTCAACCCTTATACTTTTGTAGGCATTCTCACTCTCTCTCTCTTGGTTGCGACGTCGTTTTGAGATTTACAGTATCAGGCAATCACCAGACCGGAGATGGACGTCATTTTCAGGACCACGACGATGTCGTCGAATCTGAATCCTAACGCTTCGATGTTCGTGCCGCTAGTCTATCAGACGATGGAGGACTTCTCCGTCGAGTGGTGGGCCCTGGTTCAGTCTCCCCCGTTTCAATCACAAAAAACAAATGGTCCAAAATTATCCTAAGTTGTTATCACGTTCAATGGAGTCATCAACCGACGGTAAGCAGAAGAAGGCAGGGGGCCGCCAGTGTTGCATATGTCATGAGAGACGGGCTGCCTTCAAGAGACCCAAAACCCTAGAGCAGATTTGCAGGGAGTGTTTCTACAAGGTGTTTGAGGATGAGATTCATCAGGTCATCGTCGAAAACCAGTTATTTAAGCTTGGCCCTCGATCGTGGCGCTGCATTGTTGAAGGTAGACAAGCTTGCTACTGGACATAATGGATAGAGACAAGGAAGCAAGAAAGTAACAAGCCCTAGATCTTGTTACATAATGCACAGCAGCCCAAGCTCTTCAACTTGGCACGATGACAGCAAGGATTGGTGGCTGCAATTGAGAGCCCGACCAGAAGGTCTTATGGGTTGCAGTACCACCCATAAGTGCTCAATCGCGACCCATTCCCTGCATCTTCTTTACAGGGTGGTAGCAAATCATTTTCTGAGAAAGCAAAAGTGGAATAAAGGAAAAGAGAAAAGAAGAAAAGCAAAAGACAAGCTTCCTATTATTATGATTCATTTTGTCTGACAAGTGAAGAAACAGAGAAAGTACGGTGGAAAAACAAAAGCAAAGTAGAAAACGAAAGCAAAAGCAAAGCAGAAAACAAAAGCAAAAGCAAAAGCAATGCACCAACGATCTGCAACTGTCAAAGCGTTTGTGTCGAAGCCTCTATTTTTTTAATGATGCAATTTATTTTTCTTATCTTTCGGAGACATCTGTATAAACCTCATCAGAGGGTGTAAAAAAAAATGTCAAGCCCAATATAATGGGCTAGAGTGTTATGTGGTGGGCGAAGGCCCATAGGCCCAAAATAACCAGGCCCTCTATTATCACTAACCAGGTGATCAAAAGTACGTCCAGTACTACAAAAAATTATTCAGCACCCCGCCGCTATTATCGCCAACCAAGTGATCAAAAGTACACCCAGTACTTAAATTATACATGAGCATTACTCATGTCAATCATACATAAACATTCATGAGCATTACTCATATCAATCATACATAAACATTCATGAGCATCACTCATGTCAACATTCATGAGCATCACTCATGTCAACATCCATGAGCATCACTCATATCAATCAACATAAACATTCATGAGCATCACTCATGTCAATCAGCTTCAAAAGCTTCATTTACAGAGCTCTAGCTTCAAAAGCTTCATTTACAAAAGCTCTAGCTTCAAAAGCTTCATTTACAGAGCTATAGCTTCAAAAGCTTCATTTACAAAAGCTCTAGCTTCAAAAGCTTCATTTACCAAAGCTCTAGCTTCAAAATCTTTATTTACAGAACTCTAGCTTCAAAAGCTTCATTTACAAAAGCTCTAGCGTCAAAAGCTTCATTTACAGAGCTCCAGCTTCAAAGCTTCACTTGCAAAGCTTCACCTACAAAGCTTCAGTGCAGAGTATAGAAATACCGCCTCCGAACAACCGCCTCTTCGGCCCATGCATGTATTCAATTTGAAGTCTCCAGCCAACATACTCTATTGACTGAAGACTTGGGGGACTACATGACGTACCATATATTGGGCCTCAACTGGGCCTCATGAAAAATACTTGGGGGACTTAGCCCATTATTTATGTACTGAGGAGCGAGCCCTTATTCTATAAAAGGGATTCCCTCACTTTCATTAGAGAGCACCCATTATTCATGTATTGAGGAGCGAGCCCTTATTTTATAAAAAAGACTCCCTCACCTTCATTAGGAAGCATCGCCGCCAACTGAGCAACTGCCTCGCCGCGAGCATCACTCCTAACCCATTATTCATGTACTGAGGAGCGAGCTCTTATTTTATAAAAGGGACTCCCTCACCTTCATTAGAGAGCATCGCCACCAGCTGAGCAACTGCCTCGCTACAAGCATCACTCTTAACCCATCACTTATGTATTGAGGAGCTAGCCCTTATTCCATAAAAGGGACTCCCTCACCTTTAACGCCACAAGCCAAACCAACCAAGGCAACATAATCCACAAGCAGAGCAGCCTCGCAACATATGCTACTTGAGCATCATTTCTCTTTGAGCACCGCCTCATATCAAGTATCAGTTCAAGACGACATCTAGTTACTTTGGCCCACACATGGACTGAATTTCAAGTCTCCAGCCAAAAAACTCTCTTGACTGAAGACTTGGGGGACTACTGTTTACACCATAACTGAAAACTTGGGGGACTACTGTTTATACCATACTTAGGGCCTCCGTATTTAGACCTCATATAAATACTCGGGGGACTCAAATGTAATTATGTAATAAAGGAAGGAACAAATATGTAATAAGTGAGGAGCCCTTATTCTATAAAAGGACTCCTCACTCTCCTAATTGGGGGAGGCCATTTCTTAAGCCCCCTCATCCTCTCAAAGCTCTCATCCCACGGGATAACAGAGAAGCTCTCTCTCCCTCTTCAACATCTCTGAGAAATACAATAATCAGTATGGACGTAGCCCAAACCTTGGGGTGAAGCACGATACATCTTGTAGATTCACGGTTGGATTTACGTTGTTCCAAGACTTCCGGTTTTGTGCATCAACACATGTAAAGAGTGTGATTATTTGTGTCTCCTAACAGTCAATATTCATTTAGGTTTGTAACGGAACTCTATATTGATCAATTCAAAATCTCTCACCACAGTTTCCATTTTCATGGATTAGAAACTGAGAATCTTATTATTTATGTTGGAGAACAATTTAGAAATAAACAATATAACAGAAATAAACAGAACTTGAAATTCACAATTTTATTTTACTAAAAGTACTTGCTATACAGAATGAAAAGTATACAATAAAAACAGAAATTTATATAAGAATATCCACAGTACTAACTTGATTACAGAAGGTAGAGGCTAGCGTAAAAGCTATGTCCTTCGAACAGTAATTCCGTCCCACTCTTGTGCTTGTGGTTCTACAACGTCTGCTCGACTAGGATACAACTACCTAATCCTACAATCCGCATTGGATTATAGAATTCTAGCGAATTGCTTTGTGTGTTTACTCTCTCTCTGGAATTTTGTACGGAAGAAAAGGAAGAAGAAAAGATTATAATTTGGATACCATGGATTGCATATATATAGGTTGTTTCACACCCTTTCAAATACCAGTTCAGTGTATTTGAAGGTTCACAACTCTTTCTAAGAGCTGTGTCTTTTAATCAAAACGTTTTTAATTAATAATAAACTAATTAAAAACTTAATCTGAAAATTAAAATTAATGAATCAGATTAATTTTAAATTCCAAGGCCCCAAGTGCCCCAAGGCCCTTGTCTTGATTAATTAATATTCATTGTATTTAGGCTATATTATACAAGCCTAATCCACACAACCATAAGGCCCAAGCCTTCAATCCATTTCCAAATGGCCCATATTCTAATTACTAGACTAAAGCACTAAATCTATATAAAGGCCCCCTGTGAATCTTGTTTTCCCCAATGTGGGACAAGAGTCTCAAAACTTCCAACAATACCCCACATTTTGAGACGACTATTTGGTCCTAGAGAAACTGAGACACGAGAGTAAACAGTAGATGTGACATACATCAGGAAAGGTGTCTTTTGGACTTGAACCTACCTTAGTATATACTTATCGGATTTACTAGATGACGCAGTGAATATAAAATCTTGAACTGTTCATCTTCACAGTAAACCAAGACAATAAGCAAAACATATGTCACACGAACACATCGCAAATTCATACGTTTGTGTTCATTTTGGTCCTGAACAAATCCTGGATTCATGAGAGCTTTAGAGAATGTAGCCATGTAATTCTCATAAATGCGACCCCACATTTTCTCTCATATAGGTGATATTGATTATGAATAGGCTGCTACTATTCCACTTGGTTTACAAGTACCAATATCATTAAACTAATGTATCCTACACCATCAGCAGTCACCACACTTCTTCCATCATAGGAATGGGTATGTAAGTGTGTTTCTTCTTGAATCTAGCCAAACCAGTTTGCCTATTGAACCTAGACCATGGGATCTCCAATCAACTAGGTTAGGTTTCCGTTTGGCAGTTTCATTTTACTCTATTGGCTTTAAACCCATTCCCCTCGATGTATACTTAACTTGCTCTCTAGATAAGCCTTTAGTAAGCGGATCCGCAATATTATCTTTTGACTTGACATAGTCAATAGAAATTACACCACTAGAGAGCCATTGCTTTATTGTATTATGCCTTCGTCTAATTTGTCTAGACTTCCCATTGTATACACTATTTTTAGCTCGATATTGTGCAGCTAAACTATCACAGTGTATACATATTGCCGTTACAGGTTTAGGCCATATGGGAACATCTTCCAAGAAATCTCTTAGCCACTCAGCTTCTCCTCCAGCCATATCGAGAGCTATAAATTCCGATTCCATAGTTGATCGGGCTATACATGTTTGTTTGGAAGATTTCCAAGATATTGCTGCTCATTCCAAAGTAAATACATATCCACTTGTGGATTTCGTATCAGTACTATCCGATATCCAATTCGCATCAGTGAATCCTTCGAGCACAGGAGGATACCTCGTATAATGCAATCCATAATTCATTGTAGGCTTTAAGTATCTCATAACTCGAATTAAAGCTTCCCAATGATCATGCCCAGGATTGCATGTATATCTACTCAATCTACTCACGGAGTATGCTATATCAGGCCTTGTACAGTTCATAATGTACATAAGGCTTCCAATAACTTGTGAGTATTCACGTTGAGATATAGTATCACCTTTATTTTTCTTAAGTTTGCTATTGGCATCAAAAGGAGTAATTGCATCCTTACTTTCCAAATGACCATATTTCCTAAGTGTAGCTTCTATATAATGGGACTGAGTAAGAATATATCCTTCTTGGTTTCTTTTTATTTTTACACCAAGAATCACATCAGCTAGTCCAAGATCTTTCATATCGAAATTTGATTTCAATATCTTCTTGGTCCAATGTATTATCTCTTTGTTAGTTCCCATTATAATCATATCATCTACATATAAACACAACATAACGCAAGCATTATTTTGAGTTTTTGTGTAGACACACTTATCACACTCATTTATCTTAAAACCGTGTGTGATCAGAACATGGTCAAATTTTTCATGCCATTGCTTTGGAGCTTGTTTAAGCCCATATAGCGATTTCACAAGTTTACACACTTTGTGTTCTTTACCTTTAACTACAAACCCCTCGGGTTGTTCCATATATATTTCCTCATCTAAGTCTCCATTTAAGAATGCAGTTTTTACATCCATTTGATGTATTTCCATGTTAAGGAGTGCAGCTATAGCAATCAATAATCTTATTGAATTAATTCTCGTTACAGGTGAGTATGTATCAAAGAAATCCAAACCATGTTTTTGACGGTATCCTTTAGCTACCAAACGAGCCTTATATTTGTCAATTGTACCATCTGGTTTTAATTTCTTCTTAAAGATCCATTTGTACCCAATTGGCTTATTGCCAGGGGGCAAATCGACTAATTCCCATGTATGATTTTGCATAATGGAATCTATCTCACTGTTAACTGCATCCTTCCAAAATGGAGCTTCAGGAGTGGACATGGCCTCCTTGAATGATTGAGGTTCTGTCTCGGTTAATAAAGTCACAAAATCAGGCCCAAAGTCCTTTTGGATTTTTGTCCTTTTACTTCTTCTAGGTTCAAGTTCTTCTTCTTGAACTCTAGACGAGGTTGAACCATCATCATGTTCTCTAGGTTCATTAGTAACCTCAGATACATCATCATGTATTCTCTTTTTCAATAAATTAGACTTGCCTATTTTGTATGGAAAAATATCCTCAAAAAATATTGCATTTATAGATTCTATAATAGTATTGACATGTATATCACTTATTTCGGAATGAAAAACTAAGAATCTATAAGCCGAACTATTAGATGCAAAACCAATAAAAACACAATCAATAGTTTTAGGTCCTAATTTTGTTCTTTTTGGCAATGGAACTTGTACTTTTGCCAGACAACCCCACACTTTAAGCAATTTAAACGTAGGGGTTCTTCCTTTCCATAATTCATATGGTGACTCCTTTCTCGTTTTAGGTGGAATTCGATTCAAAATTTTATTTGCAGTAAGTAAAGCTTCACCCCACAAATTGTGTGGAAGTCCAGAACTATTCAACATAGAATTGATCATGTCTTTAAAAGTCCTATTTTTCCTTTCGGCAACACCGTTTTGTTGTGGTGTATAGGGGGCTGTTGTTTGATGAATTATGCCATGTGTGGCACAAAATTCAGCAAAAGCATGAGACTCATATTCTCCTCCCCTATCGGACCTTAAGACTTTAATCTTCTTGTTAAGTTGATTTTCAACTTCTGCCTTATATGTCTTAAACATATCCAAGGTCTCATCTTTGCTATGAAGTAAATAAACATAACAATACTTACTGAAATCATCTATAAATGTTACATAATAATTCTTTCCACCACGAGTTGGATATGATCTAAAATCACACAAGTCACTATGAATTAAATCTAACAAATCATTGGATTTTTTATGCACTGATTTAAAGCTTTGACTTGCAAATTTAGATTCTGTACAAGTTTCACATTTAACATTATCTAGATAATCAATTTTGGGCAGCAAACCTAAATTATGCATTCTAAAAAGAGAACGAAAATTTACATGTCCTAACCTAGAGTGCCATAAATTAGACGAATCAACAATATAAGCAGAAGCATTATTTATTTCATTCATAGCATTAGCAAGTACATTGAGTTTGAATAATCCATCAGCAAGGTAACCCTTTCCCACAAACATTCCCCCTTTCGTTAATACAAACTTATTGGACTCAAAAACTAGTTTGAATCCTTTATTACTAAGGATAGGACCAGAAACAAGATTCTTCCTTATATCGGGGACATGCAGTACGTCAAGAAGGGTCAATTCCTTTCCAGAAGTGAATTTCAGAACACACTTCCCTATTCCAGCCACAACAGATGAGGATGCATTTCCCATAAACAGCTGCTCGTTTCCCTCTATTTTCTGGTACAAAGAAAACATTTTTCTGTCACCACAAACATGGCGAGTCGCACCGGTATCTATCCACCAATCAGCGTGGTCAGATATGAGGTTGATTTCAGAAATCATTGCAGCCAGGGCATCCACATTGTTTTACATGCATATCTTTTTCAACTCTTGATTTATATTTTTCAACCATTGAAAAACAAAAGATAAACATACTTTAAATGAAGAAATAATATGTCAAACTAGTTCAAAACTCATTTTTCATTCATGCATACAAAACATCTTTTGCATACATATCTTTCTCAACTATTGACTAACATTTTTCAACTATTGAAAAACAAAAGATAAACATATTTTGAATGAAGCAATAATTATGTCATACATAATATTAATACCCATATGCATAAAATCCAAAAGGACACATTATACATAAACCTTTGGCTCTGATACCACTTGAAGGGAAATCTAAGAGATTAATATGGGATTTCGAAATGACTAGCATGCATATACAATTCAAAATTAATATACATAAGCAACGGAAGCATGTTATCAAATAATATCAAAGCTATAGTCATGCAAATCCCCTTCAAGGTTCATAGGTTTATATATAATGCATCTAAAACATTTAAGTTAAGAACAAAGTGAAGGAATAGATCTATACCTCTTGATCTAGATTTTAGACCAAGGATGGACCACCTCCAAGCCCTTTGCTCCTTGAACTCCTTGAGCCTAGCCTCCCTCCTTGCCTCCTCCACTTTGTTGGTAAGAGTGCTCCTAGGTTCTCCTTTAGTCTCCTAAGGAGAAGACCTCTAAAGAGTGAAATGGATGGAGGAATAACCAAAAGAGTGAAAAAAGGATTAGCTAAATCACCCTTAAGGTGGCCGGCCTTTGTGTAGTTTTAGAGAGATATTTCTTTTGCCTCTTTGTTGTTTTAAACACACAAAAACCCTAAGGAATAAATCTCTATAAAGTGCCTTATATAGACAAAAAGAAACCTAGTCAACAACTTGACTTAATATCTCTCCCTCTCCACTTTAAATGGCCGGCCCCTTTGTGTTGGTTTGGGCTTTGGGCTTTTATTTATTTCTAGTCATCCAATGCTTGAATAAAAGCCCAATGGGTTTAGGCCCAATGGGCCCAATTAAACCCGAACGTTTCTTTAAGCCCAAAACGATCTTTTATCGCTTTTATGATTTCTTTAGACTTTCTAAATTAATCACAACACTTAATTAATCCAATTAATTATTTCCATCATCCATTAATTACTCACCACAAGAGTGTATCGGTGTACAATCATTTTAGGTTCTAATTAGCAAGGTAGTGAGGTGATTGACATCAATCCAATTGATTATATTTAATTCAATCACTTAGTGAATTAAAACTTCCTTTTAATTCACCTTCTTCTTTGATGACTACATTTAATCATCTAGAAGAAGTCACAAGCTATGAGTGACATCTAACCATATATCATAGCTACCCAAGCTAATGTAGAAGTTGTTCGGAGAACCTATTCAGTTGGAATTACAATGTAATTCGATCCTTCTCTAAAACAATACTCTCAATCACATTACTAAGGTATGGATATATTATGTCAAACCCCTAATGTGATTATTCCTTCTTATATGATTCAATTGAGTCGCATAGGAACGCTTTCCTTTATTACGCTCGATACTTTGGCCGAAGATTCCCGAATCATATCTTAGAGTATTCTTCCTCTCTTATCGAGGATTAGAGATTCCTTGTTGCGCATTCACTTGCCTTCATGACTAAGTGGCTTAACCCCAATTATGCCGTGGACACCCACGAATGGGGTGACTTTGACATAATCAAAGATTAAGTACTTAGCCACAAGACAACGACGATGCCTCAGGTCAAAGGACTACTTACATTATTCCAACCATTAGAGTTACTTGCTTGACATGTGAGTAGACCTCCATGCAAGTACTCTCGTTCGATTGTGTTCAGTGAACTCATTCCCTTAATGAGCACCTACATACTTGTCTTAGTGTCACCACACGAATGGGATGAGACTTTCCATCCTTCCATTTGAAGCAGACACAGTATATACCGGTCTAAGCATTGTCAGTATCCCTCCGACAATCCAATGACCAGGAACCTTTTTGGACATTATGGTTATGTGAAGAAGGTCTCTGTAGTCTAACATCATTAGATTACTTCTTCAATCGATCCATTGTCCATGGATTCACTATTTAGGACATATATCGTTTATTGAGATAGTCGTAATTAGTATCTTTGCCATTTTATGTATAAGAATCATCTATACATCCATTCATTTGTCCTGAAAGGTTTCTTCCAAAGATTGACTTTCAGGGCATATTTTCAACAGTCTCATATGTAGATGTGGCATCTTCTCTGGAAGTACTTTTCCGCCATCCAGGTGTGGTATCTTTAACCGATGAAGATGCACAAGGTAATGTATCAATTTCACTTGAAGCTTACATGTAGTTTCGGGCTTGGTTAAGTGCGATACAAACCCTATAGTAGGAGTCCCCCATGTCGCCGAGCTAGGAGATTTTCCGAATGAGGTAACAGACAAGGTAAGCAATCAGACTTCAAAGTAAGCAACCTGGATCAGAGGTTCGACTTCGGCTTCCAGTTGATTGTTCTCATTCTCCTTGTGTCATAAATAGCACCAAGGATAAGGAGAAGCAAATGGAGAAGAGATGATATGAGATACTTTTGCTTTTGAAGGAGTAACTTTTCACAGGCTTATTCTTGAACTGGGCTAGAGGGTCAAAACAAGTCCATCAAATTAAGAATGCGTTTGACCTTGATGATACGGGATACTTTTGCTTTTGACAAAGTAGTGGATGTATCGGCACGTGTTCTGTTATGCTTGTCTCCACATGCTTCCTTGTATCCTTCTCGCTTGCCCTATCTGTTCCTCAGGCAGATGTGGTATCTTCTCTAGAAGCATAAGATGTTGAAGATGAGTACTCGAGAGCAATGACAGGTAAGTAATCAGGCAAGGGGTTCCAGGCAATCAGTTCCTGAATGGAAGCTTAATTCCAAGTGCTGACTGATTGCTCTATTTCTTCTTGTCTTGCAGGTAAGAACAAGACCAAAGGAAAAGACAGGGAAAAAGCATGATATGGGATACTCTTGCTTTTGACCCTGATGATATGAGATACTCTTGCTCTAGTGTGGCTGGTTTACATAGGTATTATTGGAGGGGGAAGAAAGCTTAGTATTTCGAGAGGCTTCGTTGGGAGTGCCTTCTCATATATGAGGAAGGGTTGAGCATTTTTTCAAGTTTGCCTATCCGTGGAGGATGGATGTTGACATATATAGGAGTCTCCCTAACAACAAGTAGTAATGCTATTCCTTTACCCTTCTTGGTCGTAGCAATGTAATGGGAGCTGCAAGCTTCACGTGTTTTAACTTTGTCAGAGCACTTTGAAAAAGTGGTATGTGGTATCTGGAAACTTCATGTTGCGTGTGAAGATTGCAGAAAAGCTTTATCCAAGGAAATCTGGCTCTCGAAGTTTAGATAGCGATCCCTCTTAGGTTTTTGAACAAGCAATCCTGTCGAGGATTTGGCTCTCGAGATTCGGAGAACGGTGCCTCTTCGATTTTTGAGAAAGCAATCCTGTTGGGAGTCTGGCTCTTGAGATTTGGAGAGCAGTGCCTCTTCGATTTTTGAGAAAATAATCCTGTTGGGAGTTTGGCTCTCAAGATTTGAAGGGCGGTGCCTCTTCGATTTTTGAGCAAGTAATAATGCTATTCCTTTACCTTTCTTAGTCATAGCAATGTAGTGGGAGCTGCAAGCTTCACATATTTTAACTTTGTCAGAGCGCTTTGACAAAGTGATCTGTGGTGTCTGGAAAGCTGATATTACGTGTGAAGATTGCAGACAAGCTTTATCCAAGGAAATCTGACTCTCGAAGTTCGAAGAGCGGTGCCTATTCGGTTTTCAAACAAGTAATTCTGTCGGGGATCTGGCTATCGAGATTCAGAGAACGGTGCCTCTTCAATTTTTGAGAAAGCAATCCTGTTGGGAGTTTGGCTCTCGAGATTCGAAGAGTTGTGCCTCTTCGATTTTTAAGCAAGCAATCTTGTTGGGAGTGTTTTCTTGAATGTGAGTAAAGGTTAGGCATTTTTGCTAGTCTGCCTTGCCACGGAGCACGGAGGTTGACACACATTGGGACTTTCTAGTTATCAAGCAGTGGTGCTATTCCTTTACCCTTGTGGGTAATAGTAGGGTAGTTGGATCTTCAAAATTTATGTGTCTAAACTTTGTCAGAGATCTTTGGCAAAGTTATCTGTGGTACCCGAGGAGCGGATGTTGTGTGTGGAAAGTGGTGCCTCTTCGAAATTTGGAGAATGGTGTCTCTTCGATTTTTGAACCAACGGCCCTGTTGCCATTTCTTTTATAAGGGCACCAATTGTGTGCAAGAAGTACATTCAGAGAGTTATTGCTTGTAGGAATTTTCCTCTTACTTCAAAGATTTACTGCACCTCATTTCTCCTTCATCATTTCTGAGAATGTTTGGCCCATCCGACCGTTGTTTTGACTTGAACTTTGGTGAAGAGGCAACAATGCCTTCTCAAGACAACATATGGCACCCATCCTTCTTATCTCCTACTGGTCCTCTTACTGTTGGGGACTCTGTGATGAAGAATGATATGACCGCTACGATGATGGCCAGGAACCTTTTCACTCCCGAAGATAACAGACTACTTTCCAAACAGTCTGATGAGTTGGCTGTTAAGGATTCTCTGGCTCTCAGTGTTCAGTGTGCAGGTTTTGTGTCCAATATGGCCCAACGCCTATTTGCTCGAACCCGCCAAGTTGAATCATTGGCGGCTGAAGTGATAAGTCTCAAACAAGATATCAGAGGGCTCAAGTATGAGAATAAATAGTTGCACAGGCTCACACATGACTATGCTGTAATCATGAAGAGGAAGCTCAACCAGCTGTAGGAATCTGATGGTCAGATTTTACTTGATCATCAGAGGTTTGTGGGTTTGTTCCAGAGGCATTTATTGCCTTCGTCTTCTGGGGCTGTACCGCGTAATGAAGCTCCAAATGATCAACCTTCGGTGCCTCATCTTTCTAGGGTTCTGCCTAGTACTGAGGCTCCGAATAATCACCCTCTGGTGCCTTCTCTTTCTGGGGCTCTGCCGACTGATGAGACTTCTCCTCAGCAACCTTTGTGAACGCTCCCTCTTGTTTGTTTATTTTGATTCATGTATATGTACATATTTGTAACTTATCGGAGATTTCAATAAACAAGTTTTGCTTCATTTCAACGTATTGTGTTAAATACACCAAGGCCTTCTTCACTAAGTTCTTTGAATTTTTCCTTTTGTTGAAGTTTGTATGTTGAAGCTTTGTGAGTGAAGCATGTAGGTTGAGGTAGTGCTCCCTTAATTTCTAGAGTGAGAAAAACTTCTCGTTTGGAGACTTGAAAAATCCAAGTCACTGAATGGTCGTGAGACTTCCGAGTATCAAGGTGCAGTAGCATATGGTAAGAGTCCTCCAAGTCTCCGGTCGAGGAAGTTGACGAATAAGGCATTTCCTTTCTAAGTGGTAGCCCAAAACTCTCTCTTCATAAATATTTGTTATGAAAGTTGTTAGGCCCAAAGAAGGCGAGGCTTAGGCAATTTTTTTTTTTCCAAAATTTTTTTTTTCGATTTTTTTTTTTTCGAATTTTCAAATTTTTGAAATTTTGAATTTCCGAATTTTTGAATTTTCGAATTTCCGAAAAAAAAATTACATATATATATATATATTTTTTAAAGCTTTATAGGTGAAGCTTTGGTGTTGAAGCTTTGTAGGTGAAGCTTTGAGGTTGAAGCTTTGTTGGGCACCATGAATTGATTTTGCTTCACACTATCTTGATCAAGATAGTGTGAAGCTTTTATGTTGAAGTTTTGTAGGTGAAGCTTTTGTGGGTCAAGCTTTTGTGGGTCAAGCTTTTGTAGGTGAAGCTTTTGTTGGTCAAGCTTTTGTTGTTCAAGCTTTTGTAGGACAAGCTTTTGTGGGTTAAGCTTTTGTAGGTTAAGCATTTGTGGGTCAAGCTTTTGTGGGTTAAGCTTTTGTGGGTCAAGCTTTTGTGGATGAAGCTTTTGTGTTGAAGCTTTTGTGGCTGAAGCTTTTGTGTTGAAGCTTTTGTAGGTGAAGCTTCGGAGTTGAAGCTTTGGTGAAGCTTTTGTGGGTGAAGCTTTTGTGTTGAAGCTTTTGTAGGTGAAGCTTTGGAGTTGAAGCTTTGTTGGGCACCATGAATTGATTTTGCTCCACACTATCTTGATCAAGATAGTGTGAAGCTTTTGTAGGTGAAGCTTTGTAGGTGAAGCTTTTGTGGGTCAAGCTTTGGAGTTGAAGCTTTTGTTGGGTACCATTAATTGATTTTACTTCACACTATCTTGATCAAGATAGTGTGAAGCTTTTGAGAATTTGTAGTTGTCCTCCATTGATGAAGCTTTTGTTGGTGATGCTTTTATGGGTAAAGCTTTTGTTGGGTACCATGGATTCATTTTGCTTCACACTATCTTGATCAAGATAGTGTGAAGTTTTTGAGAATTTGTAGTTGTCCTTCATTGATGAAGTTTTTGTTGGTGAAGCTTTGGAGTTGAAGCTTTGTAGGTGAAGCTTTGGAGTTGAAGCTTTGGTTGAGTACCATGAATTGATTTTGCTTCACACTATCTTGATCAAGATAGTGTGAAGCTTTTGAGAATTTGTTAGTTGTCCTCCATTGACGAAGCTTTGTGGAATTTCCCTTTTTTTTTTTTTTTTTTTTTTGGGAATCTAGAAATTTGAAAATATGGGAGAGACAACATATACAAATTTTGCTTCCACACTGTTGAGCAAGAGATTGTGATGTAAGCCACACCTTGTAGTAGTCGAAGGTTTGGATGAACCATATAAATTGAATTTGCTTCGAAGGTCTGAGAATTGTAGTTGCCCTCCATTGATGAAACTTTTGTTGGCACCATAAATTGGTTTTGCTTCACACTGTCTTGATCAAGAGTGTGTGAAGCTTTTGACAATTGTGGTTGAACTCCTTTGATGAAGCTTTTGTTGGCACCATAAATTGGTTTTGCTTCACACTGTCTTGATCAAGATGTGTGAAGCTATTGAGAATTGTGGTTGAACTCTTTTGATGAAGCTCTTATTGGCACCATAAATTGGTTTTGCTTCACATTGTCTTGATCAAGAGTGTGTGAAGCTTTTGAGAATTGTGGTTGCCCTCCACTAATGAAGCTCTTGTTGTTGGCACCATAATAGGTTTTGTTTAACACTGTCTTGATCAAGAGTGTGTGAAGCTTTTGATAATTGTGGTTGCCCTCTATTGATGAAGCTCTTGTTGGCACCATAAATTGGTTTTGCTTCACACTGTCTTGATCAAGAGTGTGTGAAGCTTTTGAGAATTGTGGTTGAACTCCTTTGATGAAGCTCTTGTTGGCACCATAAATTGGTTTTGCTTCACACTGTCTTGTCAAGAGTGTGTGAAGCTTTTAAGAATTGTGGTTGAACTCCTTTGATGAAGCTCCTATTAGCACCATAAATTGGTTCTGCTTCACACTGTCTTGATCAAGAGTGTGTGAAGCTTTTAAGAATTGTGGTTGCCCTTCATTGATGAAGCTTTTGTTGGCACCATAAATAGGTTTTGCTTCACACTGTCTTGATCAAGAGTGTGTGAAGCTTTTGAGAATTGTGGTTGCCCTCCATTGATGAAGCTCTTGTTGGCACCATAAATAGGTTTTGCTTCACACTGTCTTGATCAAGAGTGTGTGAAGCTTTTGAGAATTGTGGTTGCCCTTCATTGATGAAGCTCTTGTTGACACCATAAATTGGTTTTGCTTCACACTGTCTTGATCAAGAGTGTGTGAAGCTTTCTACGAGTTATAGTGTTTGCATTATTACAGAGGGGAAATGTTTGAAGCAGATGCAAGAGGGCTGAAGAGCTTGATCTTCGTATGCCATGCACTGAAGTTGTTGTTGGCTTGCAAGACTTTGTTGGTGACTATAACTCTTGTTGGGCATAAGTGCTCCCCTAGTTGAGTTGTCAAGCTTGAGGGTTTTTGATTATTTGTGAATGCTAGGAGTTCACATGTACAAGTTGTACCACTTGTCTTCTGGTAGGTGGAATGAATGGTGAGTTGCTTTCTTCACTTGGTTGGTGGTACGAAGGTGAGTTCCTTCTTCCCCTTGTTGGTGGCATAAAAGGTAAGTTGCCAAAATGATATTATAGTACGGGTTGTACATTTCATCACCTGGTTGGTGGCATGAAGGAGAGTACAGGTTGTACATTTCATCACCTGGTTGGTGGCATGAAGATGAGGTCCTTCTTGACCTGGTTAGTGGCATGAAGGAGAGTACGAGTTGTACATTTCATCACCTGGTTGGTGGCATGAATGCCGAGTTGCCAAATGATATTAGAATACGAGTTGTACATTTCATCACCTGGTTGGTGGCATGAAGATGAGTTCCTTCTTCACATGGTTGGTGGCATGAGTGGCGAGTTGCCAAATGATATTAGAGTACGGGTTGTACATTTCATCACCTGGTTGGTGGCATGAAGGAGAGTACGGGTTGTACATTTCATCACCTAGTTGGTGTAATGAAGATGAGTTCCTTCTTCACATTTCATCACCTGGTTGGTGAGAATAAGGGTAAGGTGTTTAGGCACATTGTAGCAAGTGTTGAATGACACAAAATATGTTGAACCCTTTCAAAGAATAGTTGGCTTATGTATGAATGTGTTGGAATGTATGATTGAACGAATATACTGTGAAACTATTCGTTTATTTGTATAGTCTTGTTGACATATACTTAGACTTTGTTTCATGTTGGAAGCATTCATGTTGAAGCTTTGAACCCGAGTGTTTCATTGTTAGGAATGTAAGAAGATTAGGATCGAGTTGTCTAAATCATCTCTTTATTGAATTCATGCCAAATAGTCTTCATTACATAGGATGCCGAACGGCTGAAGCTTAACACTTGTACAATGTGAGTTTACTTGTAATAGTACTTCAAGTGATCAGCATTCCATGGATGGCCAAGGGTCTTGCCATCGGAGCTTTTAAGCTTGTAGGAGCCAGGGCGACTGATGCCAACAACTTCAAATGGTCCATCCCAGTTTGGACTAAGTGTTCCTTCACTCGACACTCTGTCGCATAGTAATCTTTTCTTCAATACCCAGTCCCCCACTTTGAAAGAACAAGGTTTGACCCTTGAGTCATAATAGTTGGAGATGCGCTGCTTGTAGGCGACATTCCTCAAGTGAGCCTGGTTTCTGTGTTCCTCGACTTGATCTAAGTTGAGGGTAAGTTGTTTGTCATTTTTGCTTTGCACGTAGTTCTGGACTCAGAACGTTGCTTGCTCAAGCTCAACTGGGACAACTACCTCTGTACCAAAGGCAAGTGAGAATGGGGTTTCTCCTGTTGATGTCCGATACGAAGTGCAGTATGACCAAAGAACTTGGGGTACAAATTCTGGCCAACAACCTTTAGCCTTGTCCAAGCTGGTTTTCAAAGTTCGCTTGATTATTTTGTTGATGGCTTCAACCTGTCCATTAGATTGGGGATGTGCTGGGGAGGCAAAACATAAGTTGATGTTGAACTTAGAGCAGAACATCCTGAACTTATTTTTGTCGAATTGTCGCCTGTTGTCAGTGACTGTGGCATTGGAAATGCCGAATCTACAAAGGATGTTCTTCCATACGAAGTCTTCTATTTTTGCCTCAGTAATGTTTGCCAAGGGTTCTACTTTGGCCCACTTTGTGAAGTAGTCAACTGCAACGATTGCATAGTGAACCTTGCCCTTCCTTGCAGGCATTGGGCCGATCAAATCAAGTCCCCATTGGGCGAAGGGCCAAAGGCTGATCATAGGAGTGAGCGGCTCAGGAGGGGAGTGAGGAATAGTTGCGTAGCGTTGACACTTATCACATGAGCAGGATATTCTGATGGCATCTTGGTGGAGTGTTGGCTAGTAATATCCTTGGCGAAAAGCCTTGTGTGCTAGGGATCGAGATCCAGCATGATCTTCGTAGACTCATTCATGTATTTCCTGAATGAAAGTTTCCGCCTCTGCGGGCATAAGGCATCTTAGGTATGGTAGGTTAAAACCCTGCTGTAGAGTTGGTCATTAATGATCAAGTAACGGGTAGCCTTGTATCGAATCTGCTTAGCTTGGACTTTGTCATTTGGAAGGGTACCATGAGCCAGGAATCTATAAATCGGGGTAATCCAACTATCTCTTTGTTGTAAGTTGCACACTTCCGCAGCCATGGTGCTTGGTGCTGCCAACAATTCGACCTAAATTTTTCTCCCAATCTTGTCTTCCACCGCTGAGGCAAGGCGAGCCAAAGCATCTGCATGACTGTTTGCCACTCGAGGAATTTGGGTGATCTGGTAGTGGAAGTGCTTGAGCAACAATTGTGTTTGTGCCAGATATGCTGCCATAGAGCTATCCTTAGCGTCAAAGTTGTTGGTGACCTGGTTAACCACCAATTGGGAGTCACTGAAGATAACAATTCGTTTAACCCCAAGGTGTTTGGCCAAACGTAAGCATGCTAAGAGGGCTTCATATTCGGCCTCATTGTTCAACGCCTTAAATTTGAAACGAAGAGCATACTACATCACCACTTTGTTAGGGGTTGTAAGGATTAGTCCTGCTCCACAACCCTATTGGTTGGACGAGCCATTAACATATACACTCCATGCTAGGGCTGTTTGTTCTATTTTCTGAGCTTCCGAGGGTAATGAAACCACTTCTTTAGGCGTAGAAACAATGTCAACAGGATACGTGAAGTCGGTGATGAAGTCTGCCACTGCTTGGCCCTTCTCAGCTGGCTTTGGTTGGTAGGAGATGTCAAACTCACCCAATGCTATCACCCATTTGATCATTCTGAAGGAAAAAGTTTTGTCCTAGCTAAGAACATGTGAGAATATTTGAACACATATGCAAACTATTAACACACTAAAGTAGGCATGCATTCAAACACAATTCTAAAACCCATGACTTTCAAAGCCTAGTGAATGGTTAACCACAAGACTTTTTAACAACATTAAAGAGAAGAAGGTTTTAAAGATTCATTACCCTTGAAGCTCATCCTTGTTTACACAAGGGATTCACCCAAGTGGAGGGCCTTCAAGTCACCTCCTAGCTCCTTGGATATTCCTTGTGATTTTCTTCCTTTTGATGCTCCTTTGCTCCTTGAGGATGTGAGGAAAGGATCTCCAAAAACACCAAAGATTTGGTGTCTTTAAGTCTCCACACCAAGGATGAGGTGTGAAGATGAAATGGATGACTTAGAGAAGAAAAGATTGCTAGCTATATCTTCTCTAAGTGGCCGGCCTCCTTTAGAGAAAAAGAGAGAAAATGTTTCTCATCTTTGCCTCAAGAAAAGCCTAATGAGGTAAAAGCTATAAAGATGCTTTTATATCTCTTTTCTTAGGTGAGTGGCAAACTTGCAATTAAGCAAAACTTACTACTCCCTCACTATGGCCATCCTCTTTTAAGTGATTGGGCTATTTGCCCATATTTGTTTTAGTTGTCATACAACTTAAACATAATGGGCCTAGTGAACCAAACCCTTTTGGACCCCGAAGCCCAAAACTAACTTAAAATGCCCAATACGAACCTTTCGTATAATTAATTAACTAATTAATTAACCTTGACCATATTTCAATTAAACCATTTAATTGCTTATCCATTTCATTTATATTTCTTCACTTTCATCCTTACTCGGTGTACGATCCATTAGGTTCCAATTAGCGAGGCAGTAGGCGATTGTTACTCTTAAAGATCGATTGTGAATTGAAACTACATTTCAATTCTCCCTTTGATTAACTTTAGTGTTTGCTAATCTTCAAGGCTTCCACAAACCATGAGTGACACCTAGCAGCATGTCATGGCTACCCAAGCTAAATAGAATTGGTTGGAGAACCTATCCAGTTACAATTACAATGCAATACGATCCTTCTCTAATACAATACTCTTAATCACATTGTTTGAGTGATAGTTTGTATCATGTCTACTATCCAATGTGATACTTCTATATATGATTCAACTGAATATGATTTGGAACATACTTCCTAAGTCATAATCGTATGCTTTGGCCAAAGACTCCCGAATCATATCTTAGACTATTCTCCTTCCACCATGGAAGGTTAGAGATTCCTTGTTGTGCATTCATATGCCTACATGACTAGATAGCTTAACCTCAACAATGCCGTGGACACTCTCGATGGAATGCCTTTGACATGATCAAAGATCAATGACCTAACCATTAGACATCTATGATGCCTCAGGTCAAAGGACTACTTTGCATATTGCAACTTATGAGTTCTTACATGACATGTATGTTCGAACTCTCTTTTGATCGTTGTTCAGTGTACTCGATTACTCTTTCAAGTACCTATGTGTTTGTCTTAGTTTCCAACACTAAATGACTTGAGACTAGTCATACTCACGCTTGAGTTGACATAACACATACTAACCTTAGCGGATTGTCAATGCCCAATTGGCAATCTGATCGGATCATATTTATATATATTTTTACTTCGAATTCACTCGTCTTTTCTTAGTTAGTTCCTTACATTTTTGAGCTATTTACTATGTTTTTGTATTTTGTGTGATTTATCAAGCAAAGAAAAGAAAAGTAGCACAAGTGAATTATTAAGTAACAAATTCGTCAAAACTGCCTGTGCAGATTAGCTGACTTTGAAAGCATGTTACAAACAGCTCAGAATGAATTAGAAAATGAGCCTTATATTCGTGGAAAGCTACGGATGTCTACTTTCTGGAGCAATTTACGGATTGTTAATATCATTTTTCTAGAAGACGTTATGGGCATTGTAACACTGAAAGGTTCAGAAACGTGGACAGCACATACACAAAGAGAAAGGCAAGGCATGGATAGTTTGACATGGGCAGAAAATGGGTGGATTGTTGGCTGAAATAATGAAGAACATGTGTGTACAAATGCAAAGGAAAAACACACACACATGGGCAAAGGAAACACACACACATGGGCATAAAATGGGTTGATTTGTGGTTGAAATGATGGAGGTCATGTGTGTGTAAATGTAAAGGGAAAAACATGGCAGAAAATGTGTGTGTTTTGTGGTTGAAATGATGAAGCATGTGTGTGTAAATGTAAAGAGGAAACATGCCAACACACACCCACACAAGCTCACATGCAAAGGAAATGGAGTGGTCCTCTCCCTAGCCTATAAATACATCCACCCTTCACCATAACAAGGGGGAAGAAAACCAAAGAGAACACAATCCACCCATCCACCCTTCACCATAACCCACCTATATCCATCCACCACCATAATTTACCACTCATCCATCAAACCACACCTTGTGCCGCTACAAAGAGAAGAAGAAGGATCTTGGACGTGCTTGCCATTCAAATTGGATTGTTGGAGCGTTTTTAGGTGTTTTCTCTCTTTTGTTTTCAATGTTTAAATTTGTTTATCTTTGCTTTGTAAGTATGAGTGGCTAAACCCCTATTTAGTTAGGGGGAAGTTTGAAGCCATGAACATGCTTGAGATTTAAATTGATTTCTTCCAATTGTGATTTGATAAGTTGTGATTGCAATTCAATTATCTATTTTATTCATAACTAATTCTTGTATGTTTATTAAGGATGCATACTTAGTTTTCATGCATGAATTAGATGCTAGAATATAAATGAGTTTCACCTAATCGTTACAAATTTATATTCATAAGTAGTGAAGGTTGTTTATCACAATCGCGTTAATTGAATTCTTGGCATAAGTTTCATGCAATTCATAGTTACAAGTGTTTCGTCAATGCTTATGATTTTTATAGAACTTAATGATTCTTGCTTGTATCTCTATTATGCAATTCATGTAGGGAACTTGTGGGGAATGCTTTGGGTTGTTGTATGCAATCATCCAATTCAATGAAATTAGGAAAATCTGAGGATTAATTTAAGCGTACCTAATTAATCTGGGGTGTTGAGCATCATAGTTTATTGAAAAGCAATTGGAAATCAATTCATATACAAGTGTGTCATGTGTGAAGAACGGACCTCTAACTAATCCATCCATCATCTTATTTCTTAAATTTGTTTTACAATCTTCCTAGTTTTATAACTTGTTTGTTTGTTTCAAATTCATCAAAACTAAAATCCCCCTTTTACTTTCTTGTTTCGAAGTGTTTAAAATTTGTTTGTTTGTGTTTTAGAGTGTTTTGAGTCAAGTCAAAACCAAATTTCGTCCAAAGTTGTGCTAGAGTCAGAAACTGCCTAGTTTGTGTTTTTAGGCAGTTTTGAGTGTCTTTAAGTTATTTTGAGTCTTGTGAACCTGTTTTGAGTTCTTTAAGTCTATTCAAACGTTTTTAACTTTGTTTTTATGTTTTTGAGTTAGTTTAGAGGTTTTAGCAAGCCCTCCTAATCCCCGGTTTAGAACGATCCCTACTTACATACTTTACTACAATTGTCAAAAAGAGGGTTTAATTTGTGTGCTTATATATTTCGCATCACAATCCTATGGCTAGGAACGTTTTAGGAATGAACATAAGAGAAAGGTCTCGTTAATCTAACTTATTTAAATCACTTCTCTCTTAGATCAAATACATTCCTTGGATTCCCTTATTGCTTAAACACATGATACAATAAATAGTGATTAACAATAAGCTTTGCCCTTCATTAAACATATAATAGTTTAATACAATAAGTATTCCAAAAGCTATTACATCAAATGAGTGGCTTTGTGGGCATACTTCCAACAATCTCCCACTTGCACTCAAAGCCACCTTCCCATGTATCTAATACCCATATTTTCCATATGGGGGTCAAGTTGGATTTGAGACATTGGCTTTGTCAGTGGATCTGCTACGTTATCGGCTGAGGCAACCTTGAGGATGTTGACTTTCCCCTCGGCAGCATATCTTCTAATGATATTAAAGCGCCTGTCAAAATGCTTGTTCTTTTGATGAGCCTTGGGTTCTTTGGCTTGAGCTATCGCCTCACTATTATCACAGTACAAAGTTACTGGTGATGTAATGGTTGGAACCACTCCAAGTTCAGTAATGAACTTCTTCATCCAGAACGCTTCTTTACCGGCTTCAGCTGCAGCGACATATTCTGCCTCTGTCGTGGAATCAGCAATTACATCTTGTTTCTTGCTTTTCCAGCTAACAGCCCCACCATTCAGAGTGAATACATATCCGGAGTTGGAACTTCTATCATCTACGTCAGATTGGAAATATGCGTCTGTATAGGCTTCCACTCGTAACTCTATTGCTCCTCCATAAACGAGGAACATGTCCTTAGTTCTTCTTAAGTACTTAAGGACCATCTTGACAGCTGCCCAGTGTTCTGATCCTGGGTAAGATTGATATTGACTAGTAATGCTCACAGCATATGCGATATCAGGCCTTGTGCATATCATGGCATACATGAGACTTCCTATGGCATAAACATAAGGAATAGCACTCATCTGCTGTATCTCTTCAGGAGTCTTAGGTCCCATGGACTTAGAAAGGTGAATTCCATGTCTCACAGGAAGAAGACCTTTCTAAGATTGTTCCATCTGGAACCTACTTAGCACCTTATCTATGTACATAGATTGGGATAATCCAATTAATTTTCTGGATCTATCACGATAGAGCTTTATCCCAAGTATATAAGATGCATCTCCCAAATGTTTCATGTGGAAGGTTTTGGACAACCACACTTTTATAAAAGAAAGTATTGCAGTGTCATTCCCGAATAGTAATATGTCATCTACATATGACACTAGGAATACAACTGCATCCCCAACGACCTTTTGATAAACACAATTGTCGTCTTCGTTTGGAGTAAAACCAAACGTTTTGATTTTAGTATCAAAACGAATGTTCCAGCTCCTGGAGGCTTGCTTAAGTCCATAAATGGACCTTTGAACCTTGCGTACCTTAGTCCTTTCAGACTTGGACACGAAACCTTCGGGTTGAGTCATATAGAGCTCTTCCTCTAGGTAGCCGTTCAGAAAGGCCGTCTTCACGTCCATTTGCCATATCTCATAATCATGGTACGCAGCTATAGCAAGCAAAATCCGAATGGACTTAATCATGGCTACAGGAAAGAATGTTTCTTCATAGTCAATCCCTTCTCTTTGCATGTAACCCTTGGCTACGAGTCTAGCCTTATAAGTCTCCACGTTCCCTTCAACGCCTATCTTCCTCTTGAAGACCCATTTGTTTCCAACAGGTACTATACCTTCTGGAGGGTTTACAAAAGTCCAAACCTGATTTTGATACATGGAATCCATCTCGGATTTCATGGCCTCTTGCCAACTCTTTGAATCAATGTCGGACATTACTTCAGTGTAGTCTCTAGGGTCTTCCTTTGTGTCATTGTCACCGAGAAGGTGCAATTCCCCAAAGTCATTATCTAAGCCATACCTCTTAGGTGGCTTGCTAACCCTTTCAGATCTACGTGGAGCTAGGGGTTCAGGAACAGGGTTGTCAACTTGTCGAGTGCTTGTTTGTGGTTCACCATTATTCTCATTAATTTCCATCGTTTTACTTATAGTTCCTTTGAGAAAAAATTCGTCCTCTAGAAACTTAGCAGTTCTGGCGACAAAAACATTTTGGTCGTCAGGATGGTAGAACTCATATCCCATAGTTTCTCTAGGATATCCCACAAAATAGCACCTAACTGATCTCGCTTCAAGCTTAGTAGCTTCAAGCTTCTTGACATATGCTTCACAACCCCAAATCTTAATGTGATTAAGACTTGGCTTTCCTCCATGCCATATCTCATAGGGTGTCTGTGAAACTGACTTGGAAGGTACTCTATTAAGCAAGTAAGTTGTTGTATATAGAGCGTATCCCCAAAATGTTACTGGTAGATCTGCGGAACTCATCATAGAATGAACCATGTTCATCAAGGTTCGATTTCTCCTTTCAGAAACTCCATTAAGTTGTGGAGTTCCCGGTGGAGTCCACTGTGATATTATTCCACACTCTTTGAGATAATCTAGGAACTCATTACTCAGATATTCACCCCCTCGATCTGATCTTAGGATCTTTATCTGTTTCCCAGTTTGCTTCTCAACTTCATTCTTGAATTCCTTGAACCTTTCAAAGGATTCTGACTTGTACTTCATAAGATACACATAGCCAAACTGAGAGTGATCGTCGGTGAATGTGATATAGTAGGAGAAGCCTCCTCTCGACGTAGTAGACATAGGTCCACATATGTCAGTGTGGATTAACCCTAGAATTTCAGTGGCACGCTCTCCTTTTCCAGTAAATGGAGATTTGGTCATCTTCCCTTTCAAGCAACATTCACAAGTACCCATCTGGTCATTACCTAATGGGCGGATATATCCGTCTTTCTACATCTTGCGAATCTTATCAAGGTTCACATGTCCAAGTTTAAGATGCCACATCTTTTCTTGGTTAACTTCTTCTCTAGCCCTTTTGGGTTTTGAGGTATTCCCGCTTGCAATACAGTGCATCCCACTATTCGTCTCTAGGTGAAAAAGTCCCTCTATCATATTACCATGAGAGATAATACGACCGTTCAAGTATAAAGTGCAACTCATTTTGTCTAACAATATTGAGTGCCTATCTCGTAAAAGCTTAGAGATAGAAATCAAATTCTTTATACATGAAGGAAAATATAAACAATTTTTAAATTCCAAGACTTCCCCAGAGGGCAGTTTAAGCATGTAGGTGCCTATTGCTTTAGCAGAGATCTTAGTATTGTTCCCAACTCGCACAATCATCTCCCCATTGCGCAATGTTCTGCTACCTGTTAGTCCCTGCAACGAATTGCAGATATGTTGACTAGCGCCTGAATCAAATATCCAGGAATTGGAGCTCATTGTAAAAGCACTCTATGACAGAAATAGTCCCTTCAAAAGTTTATGTCATAAGGCTCGCAATGCGCACCTTGTATTTCTTCTTCCAATGTTCATCCCTTCCATAATGAAAGCATGTTCCTTTGGATTTTATTGCCTTCTTCTTATGTAACCTTTTCCTTGTGATTGCAGTCTCACTCCCACTGTCCTTTTTGAAACCTTGTTCAAACTTACAGCACATGTCAATCATCTCGGTAAAAGTATGATTGAATCTATTCACTTTATAGTTTACAACAAACTTAGTGAAATCATCCGAGAGAGATGCAAGGAAAAAGCCTTGGGCCATTTTCCCATCGATGGAAGTTCCTAAACTTTCAAGATCTTGAAAGATCCTTTCCATCTTTTGTCCATGTTTTTGGACCGATGCCCCCTTTGCCATTTTGGCGTTCAATAGATTACAAACATTTGAGAATCGTACGTTACTAGTCTCAATGTCATGCATCTTATGCAAACTATCAACCATGGCACAAGAAGTGTCCATGTGCTCATGTAGCTTCTTAGGCTCCTCACTAAGTGAAGTGAGGATTAAACATTTGGCTTGTAAGTCATCCTCATAGTGTCTTGCATAATTTTGACACTCCTCCTTTGAAGCTAGTTTCGTAGGAGGTACATGAGGAGGGGATTGCTTAAGCACATACAATATGTCTTTCACCTTTGAGACATTCTCAATGTGGCGATACCAAGCAAGGAAACGTTGGCCCCTAAGGCCCCTTTTGTCAAGTATAATGGTGGGTGTAATTTTAGGCATGTCGTTAACTACATAACATAACAGAAATCGTATTAGATTGTTGATTTTAAAACTACTTGATTGGGTCTTAAATCAAATAGTACCACCCACTAGTTTTGGCAAATTCCACATCCCTCAATGGAATTCGAGAGTTATGTTGAACTCTTAGCGGGGTATGGGAGGCTTACCATTACCAAGCCCACCTCACGATGATACGATGTTGGTTAGCAAAAATAATGATGAGAGAATAACGCTTTAATCATTTACAACTCTTGTAATTACCCATCTAGTTTGGCCTCTAGAGAATGATGCCTCACAATGATATGATGTTGGCACAATTGCACTTAGTGTAGTTATTCCCACCATGCTAGTTCGTGTAGGGGTTCAAGAATAGCCTCACAATGATATGATGTCGGCCATCCTCGTTGCCTACCTCACCACATCATGTATGTACATATGGACTCCTCCTGAATGTAAGCACATACTTTAAACTTCCCCATGATAGGGTGAAGCCGGTGTAGGAGTCACAAACGATTGGAGCCCACCATGGTGGAAGGCCTACGAAGAGATGTTCAAAGCATCTCTCGCTTATCAACTTAATATTCGTTTTGTTGAGGGAGTAGTGTTGGGCTACATCAATTTTATTTTAATCTTATTAAAAGAACTTGGGCCTATCACAACCATTGGTCCAAGTTAATATGAATTAGTAGTATATAATACTCCCACTATTTTGATGAAACAAGTGAGACTATATGGAACTACTAACGAATGCATTGCATCCTCATATGGACTATATAGTTATATTAGGTCTTAGGATGATTATGAACCATTTGATTTGATCCAACATGAGCCTTGTGTTGGACCTTGGGTTTAAGGTAGATAGTTGTTGATTTTAGTTACGCGTTTAATCTAATTAAACCGTTATTTCCTATTGGACGTTGAACCCAACTATTCCAATTTGCATACATATAAACAAAAAGGAATACATGAAATAAAGAGAAGGGCTTATGCCCTTTTACAACAAATTAGAAGGACTTATGTCCTTTTACAACAAATTAGAAGGACTTATGTCCTTTTACAACAAATTTGAACTAATCAAATTACATTCAAATCTAAACTACTTAACCCAAACATTCACAATGTAAAGCGGCCAATCACATAGCTCAATTATCGAGGCCTTTGGTTCATAATCACCCTTTTCTTAATCAATCAAATTATCTAAGAAAGCAACTTAAACAATTGGTTTTCAGATTCATAGAATTGATTTAAATGGAACTAAATGAAATGAAAATCCAATTTTCATTAAAGAGACAAAACCATTTTGTTCTCATCATCTTTTGGGCCGAAAAACAATGACCACAACAATTGGGCCATAAGGTTAAAACATAAACTTTTGGGGTCACTTTGTAAAAACACAAGAGTCCACAACATCATGTAATTACAACTACAACCCAAAAATTTCAACAATAGCAAAAACTTCATTAAAGGAGCAAAACAATTTGTCCTTTAGCGTTTTTGGGCCTTAACGAAAAAACGTAAACTTTTGGGCCAAAGTACAAATACACAAAAGTATCAAAAATTTATGTAATTGCATAAAAGGCCCCAAAAGTACCCCCATTAAGGGGTGGCCGGTTTTGGTAGTGAAAAAGGAGGGGGAAAAGGTTTTGGTGAAAAATTCAAAATTTGAAAGTGTTTTGTGCAAGTGGATAGGTAGGTAAGGAAAAGTTGATAGGTATAGGTTGTAAGAAAATGTTTTGGCAAACAATAAAAACATAAATCATCCATCACCAATTAATTATAAACCAAAACTTTATGAAAAACACCAAACATTTTGAATCAAAACTCCAAACCTTTTTGTTCTTGGTAAGAACATCAAGAATATTGAAGAACACACATGAAAAACCCATAAGAGCTCCATGAATGTTTTCACACAATAAAACTCAAATTTTCACTACACAAAAGAGGGTTAACATCCTAGGGTACTTAGGGGTTCCAAAAGTCACTTTAAAACTCTTTTAACAAGACAAACATGAACCCAAAAATCCACCCTTTGGATTTGGCCGAATTTCCCAACATACATGGCACCAAATTTTAGTTCCAATATTCATGCTTAAATGAACTACATCTACAACATTTGAGATGTTAAATTTTCAAGCAAAATTTATATTCAAAAGCAAGAACAAAGCTTGTAACATTTACAACATTTAAATCACAAACCATGAAAAACACAAAACCCAAAAGGATTCACCATAAACTAGACCTAGTCTCTGATACCACTTGAAGGAAATTTTTTTGTCCTAGCTAAGAACATGTGAGAATATTTGAACACATATGCTAACTATTAACACATTAAAGTAGGCATGCATTCAAACACAATTCTAAAACCCATGACTTTCAAAGCCTAGTGAATGGTGAACCACCAGACTCTTTAACAACATTAAAGAGAAAGAAGGTTTTAGAGATTCATTACCCTTGAAGCTCATCCTTGTTTACACAAGGGATTCACCCAAGTGGAGGGCCTTCAAGTCACCTCCTAGATCCTTGGATCTTCCTTGTGATTTTCTTCCATTTGATGCTCCTTTGCTCCTTGAGGATGTGAGGAAAGGATCTCCAAAAACACCAAAGATTTGGTGTCTCTAAGTCTCCACACCAAGGATGAGGTGTGAAGATGAAATGGATGACTTAGAGAAGAAAAAATTGCTAGCTATATCTTCTCTAAGTGGCCGGCCTCCTTTAGAGAAAAAGAGAGAAAAAGTTTCTCATCTTTGCCTCAAGAAAACCCTAATGAGGTAAAAGCTATAAAGATGCTTTTATATCTCTTTTCTTGGGTGAGTGGCAAACTTGCAATTAAGCAAAACTTACCACTCCCTCACTATGGCCGGCCTCTTTTAAGTGATTGGGCTATTTGCCCATATTTGTTTTAGTTGTCATACAACTTAAACATAATGGGCCTAGTGGACCAAACCCTTTTGGACCCCGAAGCCCAAAACTAACTTAAAAGCCCAATACGAACCTTTCGTATAATTAATTAACTAATTAATTTATCTTGACCATATTTCAATTAAACCATTTTGTTGCTTATCCATTTCATTTATATTTCTTCACTTTCATCCTTACCTGGTGTACAATCCATTAGGTTCCAATTAGCGAGGCAGTGGGCGATTGTTACTCTTAAAGATCGATTGTGAATTGAAACTACATTTCAATTCTCCCTTTGATTAACTTTAGTGTTTGCTAATCTTCAGGGCTTCCATAAACTATGAGTGACACTTAGCAGCATGTCATGGCTACCCAAGCTAAATAGAATTGGTTGGAGAACCTATCTAGTTACAATTACAATGCAATACGGTCCTTCTTTAATACAATACTCTTAATCACATTGTTTGAGTGATAGTTTGTATCATGTCTACTATCCAATGTGATACTTCTCTATATGATTCAATTGAATATGATTTGGAACATACTTCCTAAGTCATAATCGTATGCTTTGGCCAAAGACTCCCGAATCATATCTTAGACTATTCTCCTTCCACCATGGAAGGTTAGAGATTCCTTGTTGTGCATTCATATGCCTACATGACTAGATAGCTTGACCCCAACAATGCCGTGGACACTCTCGATGGAATGCCTTTGACATGATCAAAGATCAAGGACCTAACCATTAGACATCTATGATGCCTCAGGTCAAAGGACTACTTTGCATATTGCAACTTATGAGGTCTTACATGACATGTATGTTCGAACTGTCTTTTGATCGTTGTTCAGTGTACTCGATTACTCATGTATGTTCGAACTCTCTTTTGATCGTTGTTCAGTGTACTCGACTACTCTTTCAAGTACGTATGTGTTTGTCTTAGTGTCCAACACTAAATGACTTGAGACTAGTCATACTCACGCTTGAGTTGACATAACACATACTAACCTTAGCGGATTGTCAATGCCCAATTGGCAATCCTATGGCTATGAACGTTTTAGGAATGAACATAAGAGAAAGGTCTCGTTGATCTAACTTATTTAAATCACTTCTCTCTTAGATCAAATACATTCCTTGGATTCCCTTATTGCTTAAACACATGATACAATAAATAGTGATTAACAATAAGCTTTGCCCTTCATTAAGCATATAATAGTTTAATACAATAAGTATTCCAAAAGCTATTACATCAAATGAGTGGCTTTGTGGGCATACTTCCAACACATTCGTCCAGAAGTGTCAGGACATTGGAGTATTTGTCGAAGAGGATGATTGGTAAGCACGATGATGGAGTGTGCTTGGAAGTAAGGGCGAAGTTTTCGAGCAGACATGACCAATGCTAGAGCCAATTTCTCAATGTTGGAGTATCGTGTCTCCGCATCTTGTGAGGCCTTGCTAGCGTAGTAGACAGGCCGTTTGACATTACCATCATTTCGAATAAGAACGGAACTTACTGTTGAAGCCGATACCGATAGATAGATAATGAGAGTATCACCAACCTCAGGTTTGGAGAGTAAAGGGGTTTTACTCATGTAGTCTTTGAGGTTCTTGAATGCCTCAGCACATTCATCAGTCCATGTAATGTACTTATTACTTCCATTAAGTGCTTTGAAGAAATGAGCACATCTGTCTGTGGCCTTAGAGATGAACCTAGTTAAGGCTGCCACCTTGCCAGTAAGGCTCTAAATGTCTTTTGAAGTTACCAGTTCCTTCATGTCGAGGATTGCTTTGATCTTCTCGGGATTAGCCTCAATGCCTCGTTGGCTTATCATGAAGCCTAAGAATTTGCCAGAGCCTACGCCGAAGGCACATTTGTTGGGGTTCAACCTCATTCGATACCTCTTCAGAATGGTGAAAGTTTCAGATAGGTTGGTAATGTGTTGGTCAGCATGTTTGCTCTTGACTAGCATATCATCAATGTAAACTTCTATGCTCTTCCCAATCTGTTCGGCGAACATTGAATTGACCAATCTCTGATAAGTCGCTCCTGCATTCTTTAGGCCGAAAGGCATGACTTTATAGCAATATAGTCCCCTGTCAGTAGTGAAGGTTGTGTGTTCTTGGTTCGGAGGGTTCATGAGCATTTGGTTATATCCTGAGTAAACATCAAGCTTAGGAGTTCACACCCTACCGTAGAGTCTATAAGTCTGTCTATGAGAGGAAGAGGAAAGTTATCCTTCGGGCATCCTTTGTTTAGGTCGGTGTAATCGACACACATTCTCCACAAAACCTTTTGGAGCAGGAGACTTTCCTTGGTCGGATTCTTCTTAACAAGGACAACATTTGCTACCCACGTTGGATAATTGACTTCGCAGACGAAGTCTATGCCTTTGAGTTTTTCAACTTCTACCTTCATTGCCTCGTACTGTTCAGCGTCATAAGATCTTCGCTTCTGTCTCACTGGCTTGGTCTTGGGGTCAATACTTAAGCGATGACAGATTATATCAGGAGAGATGCCTGGCATGTCCTCGTATGACCAGGCGAAGACCTCAGTGTTCTCTTGCAAAAAAGAGATCAATGCCAACCGAATAGGTGGTGACAAGGTGGTGCCAATCTTCACCATGCGATCAGGATAATCTTTGAGATAGAAACCTTATCCAACTCTTCAGCGGGTTGTGCTTGTTGGGTGAAATAATCATCTCGAGGATCATCGGGTTGATTGTTGACACCGTGAAGATCCAAGTTGGCTTCATCTGGGCTAGTCTTTATGACTTGGTCATGTATAGAAAAGGTTTCCTTGGGCACATGCATGTGCTGTTGCTTGACCGAAGTGTTGTAACATGATCGTGCACTAAGTTGATCTCCTCTGATGTAACCATTACCATAAGAGGTTGGAAATTTCATCAACAACATATGTGTGGATACCATGGCCTTGAGATCATTGATACCTGTGCGTCCGAAGATGACATTGTATGCCATTGGGCAATCAACCACCAGGAAGTTATTGGTAATGGCAGCTGTGTAAGGGCTTGTACCAATGGTGAAACGTAAGTGTATGCTCCCCAAAGGTTGCACGATATCACCAGAGAAGCTTATCAGGGGGAAATCAAGCGGTCGAGCAAGTGTTCAGTTACATTAAGTGCCCTGAAAGCTTCAGCAAACATGATATTAACCGAAGCCCCCGTGTCTTCCAGGATTCGTCGTACTTCAAAGTTGGCTATGGGAGCTTCCACGATCAGTGGGTCGTTGTGAAGGTAGATGATACCTCTTTCTTCCTTAAGGTAGAAACATATTGGATCCCAGTTAGGCTTTTGATACTTACCTCCCTGATGTCTTCCACGTGAATCACTTGGTGGCCAGACCTTAAAACTCGTTCACTATTTTTCATGGCCCTATTAGAAGATTTAGATATGGGTGTGCCACCACTTATGGAATATATCACATTTACCTGGCATTGGTTACGGTTACCCCTTGAAGGGTGAAGGAGGAATTGATAAGTTTTTCCTTCACGTGCCAAAGCTTCAATATGATCACGAAGGGTGATACACTTCTCACCGTCATGACCGTTATGCTCGTGGTAGCAGCAAAATGTGCCCGTGTTCTTCGTGGGCTTGTAATCCGGGTGCCTCGGCTTTGGCTTCGGTATCAAGTGTGCTATGCTGGGGTAAATGGCCACACATGTGGCATTCAAAGGTGTGTATGCCTCATACCTCGAGGTAAGGGCTGTCCTGACACGTGCTTAACCCACTGTGTTGACTGCCTGGGGTCGGGGATTATCATGGCGATACCCTAAGTTATCGCGGTAGAGTCTCTTACTCCTTTTACTAAAATGAGATTGGTGAGGATGGAAATCTTTCCTTTTGCCTTGAGGTTGATATGTCTGTTGACTTGGCAAAGTATTAAGTAAGGCAGGGGGAGGCACCGCTGCCGTTTGGAAGGTCGAGGTCTTCTCATTTGGTTGGATCTGGCTTCCATTCCCTACTTGCTGATAAAGGGTGGTTGTGGGGGGTTTCCCTTGATATGTTCTTGCCTCGGCGGAGGCATGGTTGTAAGCATGTGCCATCACCTCAGAGTAAGTCTTCCAAGTGTTGGCATTGATCATGTACTTGAAGAAACAATCACGTAGGCTTGCCGTGAAGACGTTGAGGGCGGTCTTGTCATCTGCCTCAGCGTAGCGGGAATACTCATGGCTGAAACGACCAGCATACTCTCGTAGTGACTCGTCCGGCTTCTGGCGAATAGTGTACAAGTCATCTGCAGAATCGGTCTGTAAGATGTGTTGAGAGACAAACAGTTTCCTCAGTTCCTCAAATGAGTCTACTGTCGCAGGTGGAAGATGGCAATACTAGTTTAGAGCTCTGCCAGAGAGGGTGGAAGGGAAGAGAAGACATCGCTCTTCGTCGGTATGCATCCGATATGCCATGGTGGACTCAAAGAGGTTAAGGTGTTCAATTGGGTCCTCATTTCCAGTATAGAGTTGTAAACCATGTTTTTGTTTTGTCTTCGCTTGAAGGGGGTGTCAAGGATCCTCCTTGTAAGAAGGCCAAGCCTGGGTTGGTTCCAGTCAGGTATCTCGGCCTGACGTTCAGCCTTCAACTTGTTTACCTCCTCAATGAGCTGTAGGACAAGGGGGTCTTGAGTGGAGTCATGTACCACTGGGATTTTCTTTCATAAGTCTCCATCGCCTCTTTGAAGTAGGAAAGTTTGAGCAAGGGCGTGTGATTTTTTCTTAGACTCGCCGTACTGACTTCTAGGGCGAGTCTATCGGAATACCTCAAAGTCCCCTGTACCTTCATGTTTCTTTAGGACATGTTGTTCCTTCCCTAGATTGACAGCTGGCCTGGGTCGTGAGAGGGGACCGAGTCTTTCAGAAACCCTTGGGTCATTGATCTTCGAGCATATGTGGAGGGGATTCTCTCAACATTGCTTTAGGAAGTCTCGGCGGTCACGATAAACAGCTTTCGATCCTTCCAACCCTTCTGCAAGGAGGTGTCTTCCTCCACTTCTCCTGGTTCGGGTCGAAGCAGCTGGGTTGAGAGAAGTCTCATGTTGATCAATGTTTTGATGATTAGCTCGCTCCTCATTAGGGATACCCGTGTCGAAGGAAGGTGACCCTCCGTGCTGGGGGGCACCCAGTTGATGGTTGATATCCACAGGGGCAACAAGTTCGCGTGTTTGAGTACGCATAGTTTCGTGGAGCGTCTCAAAGAGCTTCTCATACTGCTCTTGGAGGACCTCATTCTTCATTGCTATCTTGTTGTTTTGAGCTTCTAGCTCATCGACTTTAGCTTGAAGAGCAACCCTCTTTCCTTCCTTCTTTCGTTGCTTCGCACTAAGTGCAAGATGGGTGTCATTATGTGTGTTATGTCTTCATTCGCTCCCCATGTTGGAGATGGATGCCTGGTCAATAGAAAGTGTACGAATGGTGAAAACCAGCTTGACAAAGCTGAAGAGAGTGGGAATTAGTGTCGTTCCCACAAATGGCGCCAAATGTTTATGCACAAAATCAATGAGGACTTTGGTACAACAGAAAATGTTAAGTTTGTGACCTTCGCTAGTTTGCTCTAGTCACTAGTGTGAATAAGTATGTAAATGGATAGGGACAGGGAAGCAAACACAAGATGTACGTGGTTCACCCAGATTGGCTACGCCCACGGAGTAGAGGAGTTCTCATTAATTGTGAAGGGTTTACACAAGTACATAGGTTTAAGCTCTCCTTTAGTGAGTACTAGTGAATGATTTAGTACAAATGACATTAGGAAATATTGTGAGAGAATGATCTCTATTTATAGATGAGAGTTTCTAGTTTCATTCTGACATTGACACGTGTCGTGTTGTGATTGGCTTCTGATGTTGACACATGTCGCACTGTGATTGGCCTCCTGGTTGGAGGGAAACTCTTCTGGGTCCTTGACAGTATAACGTTGGCCAGTGCTCAGTAGTTTCAGGATTGGTCAAGTATGGTACAAACACCTTTAAAACAAATCAACACGATATCCTGAACCCTTGATTATGATAAACTTTGTTCTTCAATTCGTGTCAATAAATACAAACTAAAATTGACTTGGAAATACTAAATACAAATTCATATATACATCCTCAAAGCTGCAGTAGAGCGCATCAAATTCATCACCTAAAGGATAAACCGTAAAAAAAAACCTAAAAATTGAAAAGGTAAATTTAGATTGAGATTTACCCAAAGTTACTCAAACCTTTGAACTTTGGAGCCTAATAGAATCGTCTTAACCCTATAACAAAAAGGAGAGAGAAAGAATTAAGAAAACTAAAATAAAAAGCACCAAGATTTAACAGAAGATGGATATGAATGGTTGGGAAAAACCTTTTGAGTCAAGAATCTCACCAAATTAATTCAAATAACATCGCATGTCTCTCTCTGTGTTTCCAAATATCAGTTTGAAAACTGAACATGTTTGTGTCAATGGTTGTGGAGAAAACTGCTTGGAAAGTTAGTGGAGATGGTGTTGGTAGGTTGCAGAACGTGGAGACTGTTGAATCCCACGTTCTCGGAGCTTGTTGAACTCTCCGTTTGGATGCTTTTATCTCTATTTCAGTTAAAGTTATTTTTACCGGTTGTCCTAATTTTTTCCTTTTTTGGGATTTCAATTGTGAAGAAAACAAAAGGGCTTTCTTGGTATTTCCGAATGCTTCACCAAACTAGCCTTCTCCCTTTATATACATATATACACTGTTCTAAAAATCCCCGCCTAGCGCCGCCTAGGCGCTAGGCCCCAGCCCACCGCCCCGATTAATGCCTAGGCACCAGCCCACAACCTAGACCACCTAGGCACCCGCCTAGCCCGCCTAGACCCGCCTAGGTTGCAACTCACTTAGACAGAAAATACATAACTTTCATTTTGCATTTTGTTTTTTTCTAATAAATTGTAAGAGACTTGTTGCATACTTGAATGAACAAACATTATATCCTTATTTCACATGTTTTCATTATGTTCCAATACTTCATGATATATATGCATTCTATTTTGTAGTTTATGATGAAATTATATATATTTCAAGTAGAAGTAGACACTTATTTACATGAAATATGATATATTTACTTAAATCCGCCTAGACCGCCTAGGCGCCTGCCTAGGCCCCGCCTAGCCGTCTAGGCGCTAGGCCCCAGCCCGCCGCCCGACTAGCGCCTAGCGACTTTTAGAACCTTGCATATATATATATATATATATATATATATATATATATAGAATATATAGAATATAGATGATAGATATATTATTATGTGAATTAAAAATATTTAAATAATAAAAAGCTTTTTATATTAGTACCCCACAAAATGTTGAATGCACCCCACATTAAAATTTAATATTAATGACTTATTTACTCTACTATGTAATGACAATTTTGACCTTATTAGGTTTAAAAAATAATAACTTTTTTTTATAAATACACTACAAATCTCTTTTAACGTATTATTTATTTATTTCAACTATCAAAATTCCTCTCATTCTCCCTAAGCAATGAAACTATAAACATGTTGATTGAGAAAAATTATTTTTGACGAATGGAACACGAAATCGGTGTTTCGAAAGTTTTGAAATCATTATTATTGTTATTGAAAAATGTTTAAATGAGTCTAAACATTTTTTTTTTAAATCATTCAATTTGAAATCATTCGGCAAACTAAAGTTCATATAGTTTGAAATCATTCGGCAAACTTAAAAATGAGTGTTATAAGATTTGAGAAATATGGGATGTATAAAAAATGTGGGGTGTGTGTAGAAAATGTAAGATGTATATTAAGAATGTAAGGTGTCAGAGTATTATGGGGAATGAAGTTTAGTGTATTAAGATAATTTTTAATTGAAAAAATAAATATGGGGTGTATTAAGTACGTGAGGTTTATTCAACAATTTGTGGGGTGCTAATATAATAAGCCTAATAAAAAATCAAATTTTATTTTTTTTATAATTAAAAACTTTAAAAAGAAAAAAAGAAAAAAAAAAGATGATTGACTGTTCATCATCTTATTTCCCGTGAATTTGGGGCAATGGAGTCCACCATATTAAACACTGTTCATTGCTTTCCCTTTCCTCCTCCCTCACCGTCCCTCCTTTCTCCTCTCTGTTCGACAGCCACCAACTCTCTACTTCTTCTTCACTCTTCGAATTTAACCTCCTGTCAAAACCCAGAAGCCATAAAAGCGTGGCCATTTCTCTCCATTTTCCTTGGCGCCTCCATCCTCACGAAAACGCTGACTTCCGCCGCCGATTTCTCCGCCTTCGGAGATCCAATCCCAAGGCTTATCGCCCTCGCCTTCTTCTTCACCCAAGACTGGACTCCAATTTCGAATTGCGTACCAGGCTTATCGCATTATCAAGACCGGACGCCATAGGCCCATAAGACCGGACTCCGACTTCGAACCCAGCGACCAAACCTAGAAACGCTGTCCTTCTGAACCCAGATCTTCTTTTTCTTTTTCAAAGTTTTTAATTATAAAAACATAAAAAATGTTTTTTATTGTTTAAATTAAATGTGTGGGATCCATTTATATGCCACGTCAGCACATAATAAATTTTTTTATGGAATTGTAACGAAATGATCATATTATTTGCCACATCCATTTTCAGGGATTACTGTGAACACGGAAAATTCCTGAAACGAAAGAGACAAGAACAACGCGCACAAACAAATATTTGTATTTGATGATTTTGGGTTACAATCTCTCTCTATTTTGATCCTCTGATTCGATCTCCGTAAGGTATTGATTTGTGGATGTTTCGTTGATCCAAGGGGCCGTCGAGGCTTGATCTTGGATGAACTGTTGGAAGTTTCTTCAAAGAGCCGTGGGCTTGATCTTTGAAGGTGGATTTGAGCGGATCTTCAAGGGCTTTTGGGCTTGATCTTGAAGAAACAGTGATGAACAGATCTTCAAGGGCTTTTGGGCTTAATCTTGAAGAACGGTTGGATGTGTGGATTTGTCGACGTTCGTTGATCCAAATGGCCGTTGGGGCTTGATCCTGGAAGAACGATGAACGAAGAACACTTTCTTCAAGGGCCGTCGGGGCTTGATCTTGAAGGTGGATGATTGTTGATCCAAAGGGTCGTTGGGGCTTGATCTTGGATGAACGGATGATGAACGATGATGCTTTCTTCAAGGGTCGTCGGGGCTTGATCTTGAAGGTGGATGATTGTTGATCCAAAAGGCCGTTGGGGCTTGATCTTGGATGAACGATGAACGAACGATGGTGCTTTCTTCAAGGGTCGTCGGGGCTTGATCTTGAAGGTGGATGATTGTTGATCCAAAGGGCCGTTGGGGCTTGATCTTGGATGAACGATGAACGAAGAACGAATAGAGCTTTCTTGATTCTTCGGGAGCCTGGATGCTTGAGAGCTTCGGAGTTTCAGAGCTTCAAAGCTTCAAGGTGTAATATGAATTGGTCCCCTTAAAATGAATGAAATAGGCTTGTATTTATAGAATTTTCTAAGGCCTAATTTTGAATATAATATCCCAGATGAAATAAGTCGTTTCTGCCAGGTGTTGACACGTGTCCTATTTGATGACTTTTCCAACTCATTTCAATTTTCGTTGAGTCACACGCTACGTGTAAAATTTATGTAATACATGAGCGTTGACACTTTGATTTACCGGTCAACATTTATTTACGAAATTTCGATGTCTACAAATGCCCCCACTTCAAGGCACGTCGTATACATGTGCTTGTCACGTGTAGGAGATGCGTTTTGAAGTCCCTTACTGTAGATGTCGATCCAAGGGCCATCGAGGCTTGATCTTGAATTGGGCTGGAGATTGTTTCAAGGGCCGTTGAGGCTTGATCTTGAATTGGGCTTGAGATTTCTTCAAGGGCCGTTGAGGCTTGTTCTTGAACTTTTGTTTGAAATTTCTTCAAGGGCCGTCGAGGCTTGATCTTGAAGGTTGAAATTGGACCACAAGGAGCTTCATGTGGTAGATGATCTTTGGCTTTGGTAGTGGGTGAATCGACACGTATTTTGTTGCGCTTTGTTGACTTTCCACAGCTTTGATCTTGAACTGGGTTGAAGGATTTTCTAGATTCCTCCAATTGTTGATTTTCCACAGCTTATTCTTGAACTAGGTTTTGATTCAAGGGTGGTAGACACTTAATCTTGAATCGGACTTGTGATTTCTTCCAGGGCCGTCGAGGCTTGATTTTGAATTTGGCTGGAAGCTTCTTCAAGGGCCGTTGAGGCTTGATTTTTGAAGGCTGACTCGAACACACGGCAAGCAGGCACGAGGTGAAGGTGACGACTTGTTGCTTTGTTCAATCTTTCTAATTCACACCTGAGTAGTTTGGTCAACGGTATGATCTTCGAGATTGATGGGCTCCTCTTCCAATTGGTGACTTGGTCTTTAAGGATTTGATTCAAGGGTGGTGAATCGGCACGTGCAGCCCACAACGCCTAGTAAGTCGACCCAAGAATTTGAGGGTCAAAACAAGTTCACTGTCCTCAGGCAGATGCGACATCTTCTCGAGTTCTTCATCTCGGACTCTTTCTGCTGAGTTGACTGTGCATGCTGCATTCTTCTCTGCTTGTTTCTTCAGGTAGATATGGCAGCTTCTCGAGTTCCTCAGTTCGGACTCCTTCTGCTGAGTTGACCGTGCAGACCGCATTCTTCTCTGCTTGTTCCTTCTGCACCTTGTCTCCACATGCTGCAAGGTATCATTTTCGCTTGCCTTATCTGTTCTCCGGGCAGATGTGGCAGCTTCTTTGAAAGTACAGCAGCAGTGGGGGGCGAGTACTCGAGAGCAGTGCCAGGTAGGCAATCAGGGAAGGGTTCCCAGCAGTCGGTTCCTTACCTGAGTTTAAGTGGAAGTTCCGGCATATTGTTTTCTTTATCCTTGTCTTTGTAGGTAAGAACAAGGACAAAGGAAAGGACAGGGAGAACACATGATATGAGATACTCTTGCTTTTTACCCTGGTGATATGAGATACTTTTGCTTTGGAGTCATTGGCTTGCAGAGGTACCCCAAGGAATAAGGAACACTGAATGACTCGAGAGGCTTCATTGGGAAAGCATCTTTGGAGATGAAGAAAGACTCTGTGTGTCTGCCTTGCTGTGGAAGGTGAAGGTGGACAGTTATAGGAGGTCCCTTAATACCTGTAGAGGTACTATTCTTTCACTCGTGTCGGCAACTAACGCGTGATTGAACAGTAAACTTCACGTGCTTTCTCCTTCACCGAAAATCTTCGACAAATTGTCCGTGATTTGCGCAAAGTTGAGTGTGCATATGACAGGTGATGACGCGGCTGAAAAAGACTGGCGCCTCTTCGATATCTGGGATTGGCGCTTCGACGAATTACCCGTGATTTCCGCAAAGCTGAGTTTGCGTGTGACGGGTGCCGACGCGTCTGGAAAAGCAAGATGCTTCTCCGATTTCTGAGCTTGCCTCTTCGATTTTTGAATGGCCTCTTCGAATTCTGAGCTCGCCTCTTCGATCTCTGAAATCTCGTCGAGTCCTGATTTTTATAGAGGCACGCAGTTCGTTTCAAAGCACACTTGAATTTTCGCTTGCAAAAACTCCCTTCTTGCACTTCTAAGATCTTGATCTGTCCGACCTCTTCTTTCTTCAACACCTTTGAAAATGTCTGGACCCTCCGACCGTCGTTTTGATTTGAACCTTGGTGAAGAGGCAGTCCCGCCTTCCCCCGACAACATATGGCGCCCCTCATTCGTATCCCCTACTGGTCCTCTTACCGTTGGGGATTCGGTGATGAAGAATGATATGACCGCTGCGGTGGTGGCCCGGAACCTTGTCACTCCCAAAGATAGTAGACTGCTTTCCAAACGGTCTGATGAGTTGGCTGTTAAGGAATCTCTAGCCCTTAGTGTGCAGTGTGCGGGTTCTGTGTCCAACATGGCCCAACGCCTATTTGCTCGAACCCGTCAAGTTGAATCGTTGGCGGCTGAAGTGATGAGTCTCAAACAGGAGATCAGAGGGCTCAAGCATGAGAATAAACAGTTGCACAAGCTTGCACACAACTATGCCACAAACATGAAAAGGAAAATTGACCAGATGCAGGAATCTGATGGTCAGATTTTACTTGATCATCAGAGGTTTGTGGGTTTGTTTCAGCAGCATTTACCTTCGTCTTCTGGGGCTGTACCGACTGCTGAGGCTTCAAACAGCCAACCTCCGACGCCTTCTCTTCCTGGAGCTCTGCCGAGTTGTGAGGCGGCACCTGATCGTCCTTGAATATCCCCTCTTGTAAATTTGTAAAATTTCCAGAAAAATAAATAAAATGGACCTTCTATTTCTCTCTATGCATTTGTTTTTTTATTTTTTTTTTATTTTTTATTTTTTATTTTATTTTTTTGTTTTGTTTTGTTTTGTTTTTTTTTTAATTATTATTATTTTTTTTTTTTTATTTTTTGTTTTTTATTATTATTTTTTTTATTTTTTTACAATTTTTTTCTTTCTGCACATGGTGCCCATGCACCACCAGAAACTTTTGATCTGCCATGGGGCTGTACCCCATCTTTGATCCACCGTTCCTTTTTTTCACGTGGTGCCAGATGCACCACCACCTTTTTTTTTTTTTTTTTTTTTTTTTAAATTATATTTTATTATTATTATTTTTTTTCTGTATAAATTTGGACGATGGGTAGATGAATCTGCAGGGAGCGGAGCAAGAGTGCAGAAGGAGCAGCCATGGCGTCGTCGGTGCCCTTTATGACAGTTCTGGCGCAGAGGTTGGTGTCCAGGATCAGCAGCGCAGCCGATGAGGAAGACGGCGATAACTGGGTGGCCATGGATTCATGGAGCACGCAGGAGGAAGGCGAAGACTGAGGCCGTTGCGGCAGAGACGGCGAGGATGGTTGCTGCTGCGATCGGGGGAGGTGTTGACGGGGGAGGTGCAGTTTAAGGAAGAGCTTCTCGGCCGGCTAGTCGTTTGACAGCGGTCTTTGAAGTTGGTGGCAGCTGCGAGGCAAGGATGAAGACGACAGAGATGGAGCATGCACCAGTGAGGTTGTGGCTGTCTACTGCAAAGGAGGCTGCCTTGCTACGCTCCGTTGCACTCTCGCCGTCCGCTGCACTACTGGACCGACATGCAGCATCATTTTTTTTATTTTTTATTTTTATTTTTTTATTGAAATTTGATTTGCAGGGGGAGGGTGAGCAGAAGGAGCAGCCATGGCAGAGGAAGACAGTATCCAACTCCCAAAGTCGCATTTTAAATCGTCAAGTGAAGTTGCAGCTGCAGTGAAGGAGACAGAGCCTTTGGTGGCACCATCACCGTCGGAATCTTCAGAAGTGACGGCGTTTGACGGGGACGAAGGTTTGGAACTGAAATAATGCACGGCGAAGAGCGAGGCTCAAGGTAGTTCAAAGAAACACCTTCCTCCTGTGCTGCTTGCTGCTCCGCTGCTGCGGCTGCAAAGACATCGGAGAAGTAACACTGGCCGTCATCGCTACCGTCATCTTCTTCTGAGTGGACTCTGCTACGATGATGTTCTACATGATCATGTGGCGCCGTGTATTGATGATGATGATGATAAGTGTGATGATCATGAGGGTGGTAATTGTTGACGGCACTGGGCTGGCCCGTGGCATATGGTGAGTTGCAAGTTGAAGGCACGATGAAGGAGAAAACGCCAATTGGGCTTCCTGGGCCTGTAGGAGCTTCGCCGTGAGAAATTCGAAGACGAACCGACCGATTTCTTGCTTACTGATCTTTGCTTACTAAGGATATACGGGTCGGTTTCCAATTTCCGAAACAGAGACTCGCGCTCGAAGAAATTGGATAGATCCAAGCCGCAACAGAAGATCCGATTCTCGCCGACGTAGAAGATGGGGTTCCTGCACTTCATGTTTGTTGCGTCTTTGGTTGCATTCTCGAGCTTATTTTCAAAGTAAAACGATTGCAACTTTGCATTCTCTAATTGCTTTAGCACCGGCACATATGAAGAATTCAAAAACTTGTAATCCTCCACAGCCTTCACTTCAACATGTGACCCATTATAGTCCTTGCTCTTAAACATAACCTGCATTGCTCCGAGGTTCATCTTATCAGTCACGACATGGGACACATGTATGGCTTATTGGCGTTCTTCACGGCCGAATTCACCACCACTGATGCTGTAATCACATTATCCGAAAATATAGCACAATGATATAGATTGGGATCCTCAATTTCCGGTGGGATCGGCTTCCCTTCATCAGTGTACTTATCCGGATGCATAATTCGCTCCTCCATTAGCCGCATTGCCACATAATGCAAGCTCTCGGGGATTGATTTCGCGGCAATCAAGCTCGAGAAAGCCCCTTGCTTCTTAGCCTTCGTCAGCTGCTCATTCACTTGGAAAATGGTGTCCTTCAACTTCTGAATCTTGAGCTGGTTATCGAAAGACTCTTTCGCTTCAGCAATTATTTGTCTAGTTACTTTGATTCGCTCATTTACTTCCTTCTCGAACTGCCGCAACACCGATTCGTCGATGTTGGGAGCGTCGGATTCGAACAGAGCGCAATAGGCAGGCTTGTTCATGAGATCCGAGTAGTTCCGTGAGAGATCGGCGAAGACCCGAACCAGCTTTGATTTCTCGAGCTTCAGCTTCCGCGCACAGCTCGCGTACGCTAGGGCTAGGGTCCGATGATCGTCCGCCTGCTTCCGGATATGGTCCAGTCGGGGCTTCAGTGGATCCGATTTCAGAGCCAGCACGGTCCTTCTCGTCGATCCAAATCCACCAAATGAACCGGAATCGAAACCCGAGTCGCCGAGATCGGAGGAGAATGAGGGTTTTGATAGGCGGGTTAGGGCCGCCATGGACGAGAAGTAGGAAGATTGCCAAGAAGTAGGAAGATCGCCAGGACTACCGGGGATCTACGAGACGCCATGGCCTCCAACTGAGGGGGAGAGAGAGAGCAGATGAGAGGGTGTGTAGATCTGGACATCGGTTGAGAACATGATTTCGATCAGGTAAGGGCGGGTGTATTTTAGCTTCTTCTTGTGGAACTGTTGCCACCAGAACTCGCCCTGCCCATCAATTGTGCCATTGTCACCTGTAACAACGACATCAGTGAGATTTGTTCCCCATATGAGACTGGTGTACCTTCCAGCTGCCGTGTTTTTTCCTCAACCGTAAGATGGGAGTGCTTTGAGCACAGGCCATTTTCATTAATGTCTTGGGAAGCGAGGAGAACAGCACCCTTGTGGAGATAGAGAGTGAAGTGGCTCCGGGGATCTGTACTGGTAGAGGTTGATGGATTTGAGCCTCTGCAGCATAGACGGAGATCTGGCGAGGCCTCCGTCTTGGTGGTGGTTCTGGCGTCGCGGTCCAAGCAATGAAAGGGTTGGAGTGAATTTGGACCGGCTTGGAGTCGAGTGAACTGGAGCTGGGCCCTGATTTGTAGGTGGGCTTGCTAGGGAGAAAGAGCTGCGAGAGATTTCGGCTTTGACAGCCGGGCCTGGGCCTGGAGTTTGGGCTGTTTTTTTTTTTTTTTTTTTGTAATAATGTTTGTAATAAAAATTGACTTTCATCAGTCAAACATTTAATACAACCCTTATTATTATTATTTTTTTTTTATTTTGATGTGACTGTACTTGAAGTTTTGAGGTTTCAAGTTGCCTACGTACTCTTCCAAAAAAAAAGAGATCAAGTCATAACGTAGTTCAAATACATACATAGATATATATATATATATATATATATATTTTTTTTTTTTTTTTTTTGACATTTGCTTTTTTGTGCCGTTTGCAATTTTAACTCGTGCAGACAAAGAGTGTTGGTGTCGTTTGCAGTTTCAACTCGTGCAGACAAAGAGTGTTGGTGTCGCCTTTTATGCTCGTGCAGACCAGGAGCGTTGGTTCGTGCAGTTTAGGCTCGTGCGAACAAGGAGCTTAGTGCCATGCAGTTTAGGCTCGTGCAGGCGATGAGCCTAGTGTCCTACAGTTTAGGCTCGTGCGGATAAGGAGCTTTGTGTCCTACAGTTTAGGCTCGTGCGGACAAGGAGCTTTGGTTCGTCAAGTGATCTGAGAGAGTCGTTCCTCGCAATCTTCATAGCAAGGAGCCTTGACTAAGTAGTTGAAGAAGTCTTCTGGGAAGATGTCACACATCGTGATGGGGATGGATGATCTTCGCGTCAAAGTTTCATTATCTCCAACACTTTCACATTGTTCTAGAGGTGAACATGAGCTGTTTTGCCCCCTTTCCCATTTGTGAGCTTGTGGAGAAGACATATGCTTTTTGTGCAATTTCTTCGGAGTGACATAAGTCCATCCTTCAACTTCACTCGGCTTGACTGGCATGTTTTTGGAGCATGTCCCCAGCGATTGAGGTGAAGATTTTGAGTTGACAGAGCCGGAAGTGACGTCTTCTTCCAAAATTTTGTCTTTTTTGTCTTCTCGGGCCTTCTCTTCAGTGCGGTCCTTTTGGGTTTGTTGCCGTGAAGATTGGCCGGTGTAGATGATGGTGCGCCTCCTTACCTTCAGTGATCCTTTTGTGTCGACTTCCAAAGTTGCTTGGCGCTTCATCCTTGAAGGAATCAAGCTTTGAACATCGTTTTTTCCTGCTAGACTGTCGAGCTTCTCTCCCTTTGGCGTTGTCTTCCTATTTCTAGAAGGCTTCTTAGTTTCTTCAAGTCTGTCCAAAGCCGACCGTTGCGGAGGAGATCTAGCTGTGCCGCTTTGTTTCTTGGGCTTTGATAACCTTTCAAAGACTGATCTTTGCGGTGTTGGCGTCTCAAGCCTTTTGAAGACAGAAGTTTGGTCTCGACCACTGATGCGATCAAGTGCTGCAATTCTAGGTTTTGAATAATTCAGTCTTTCGAAGACTGAAGTTCGAGGGGCGGGTTTAGGCTCTTCTTTTGGCCTTGTGGCTTGTGGTCTTGGCTTCCTCGTTTTTTTGTAGGTCACCGATGTCCGCCATTTCTTTTCACCAGTAGATGCATCTTGGTTGCTTGCCCCCGGTGATGGTTGTGTAGGAGGTGCCATGTGACTTGAACATTGACGGGAATGATCATGCATGCTTCGGAGATGCACAGGATCGAGTGATTCAAACACGATAGTAGTAGTGTGTGCCGCCACCGTGTCTTCGAGGTCAAGCTCGATTTCCCCTTGCTGTGCTAGCTTCAGGATGAGATCTTTCAGTACGAAGCACTTTTCCGTTGGATGACTGATGAAGCGGTGGAATTTACAGTATCTTGGGTTGTCGGTACGATTCATCTCTTCCGGCCGTCTGCACTCAGGCAAACTGATCACCTTCTTGTCCAACAGGTCATCCAGCATGGCAACTACATCAGAGTTGGGGAATGGATAAATCTTCTCCTCAAGCTCCTTCAAAGTGCGTCTACGCATCTCTTGATCACGAAAAGCTTCGGTTTGAATCGCCTTGCCTCGTGTGGAGATTTTGACGGGAGCTGTGTTGACCGTCATCGCTTCCTTGGTGGGTTTCCATGCGGCCTTTTCCACCTTTGTCCCAAGAACTTTGTCATTCTTGTAGTCGGCGATCGGTTCTTTCTTCCCATGATGGGCGATGCTCAACTCCATGTCATGGGCGCGAGTAGCCAATTCCTCGAAGGTCCGCGGTTTAATGCCTTGAAGGATGTATTGCAAACCCCATTGCATGCCTTGGATGCACATCTCGATTGAAGAAATCTCGGAGAGTCTGTCCTTACAGTCGAGGCTTAGATTACGCCATCGGTTGATGTAGTCCATGACTGGTTCTTCCTTCCATTGCTTCGTGCTCGTCAGCTCTAGCATGCTCACAGTGCGGCGGGTGCTATAGAAGCGGTTGAGGAATTCCCGCTCTAATTGCTCCCAGCTGTTGATGGACTCGGGCTCTAGGTCCGTGTACCACTCAAAGGCATTTCCTTTCAGCGAGCGCACAAACTGCTTGGCGAGGTAGTCTCCCTCCGTCCCCGCGTTGTTGCAAGTTTCAACGAAGTGGGCAACGTGCTGTTTCGGGTTTCCCTTTCCATCAAATTGCATGAATTTTGGTGGTTGATAACCCCTCGGCATCCTTAAGGCGTCGATCTTCTTTGAATACGGCTTTGAGTACAACCCGGAGGTATTTGAGCTCCCTTCGTACTGTGCCTTGATGGTGTTGGTGATCATCTCGTGCAGCTGCTGGATAGAAAGAGATCTCATGAGTGCCGCTGCTTGGTCTGGCTCCGGCTTCGCATCGTTTTTCTCCACCTGAGGCTCATCTTCTGGGTTAGGGTTCTCGTTGTCCTGTGGCTCCAGTCGGCTGACGAGTGCAGCGATTTGCAAGTCTTTTTCTTCCACAGTTCGGGTTAGCCTTGCGATTGCTTCATTCATCTGAGCCAGTTGTTCTTCAACGGAGGTAACGCCGATAGTCATGACTTGTGCGACCAATAGACGTGACTTTCCTTTAGACATCCAGGATGCTGATGAAGAACGTCGTTGGCTGCTTTGGGATGTCATCTTATGTGCCTCAGCATCATGCTTCGGTGCCCCCAGCGAGGTCAGGTTGATGACAGACTCACACCTTGGATGCTCCCCTTGCTCTTTTAGCGGCACCAATTTTGAAGTGGCATGTTGAGGAGCGGTCGTGGCGCCAATGGATTGTCCGTTTGCGGCAGAAGTGCTTAGGATCCTTCCTTCAGTGGTTGCAAGAACGGCTTGTCCGTTGCTTGATGCCATTGACTTTGAGGTGTGCTTGGATTCCTTGAACGGAGAAAGAGATGAGAGGTAGAGATTGTCCCACTGGGCGTGCCAATTTGTGAACACGGAAAATTCCTGAAACGAAAGAGACAAGAACAACGCGCACAAACAAATATTTGTATTTGATGATTTTGGGTTACAATCTCTCTCTATTTTGATCCTCTGATTCGATCTCCGTAAGGTATTGATTTGTGGATGTTTCGTTGATCCAAGGGGCCGTCGAGGCTTGATCTTGGATGAACTGTTGGAAGTTTCTTCAAAGAGCCGTGGGCTTGATCTTTGAAGGTGGATTTGAGCGGATCTTCAAGGGCTTTTGGGCTTGATCTTGAAGAAACAGTGATGAACAGATCTTCAAGGGCTTTTGGGCTTAATCTTGAAGAACGGTTGGATGTGTGGATTTGTCGACGTTCGTTGATCCAAAGGGCCGTTGGGGCTTGATCCTGGAAGAACGATGAACGAAGAACACTTTCTTCAAGGGCCGTCGGGGCTTGATCTTGAAGGTGGATGATTGTTGATCCAAAGGGCCGTTGGGGCTTGATCTTGGATGAACGGATGATGAACGATGATGCTTTCTTCAAGGGTCGTCGGGGCTTGATCTTGAAGGTGGATGATTGTTGATCCAAAAGGCCGTTGGGGCTTGATCTTGGATGAACGATGAACGAACGATGGTGCTTTCTTCAAGGGCCGTCGGGGCTTGATCTTGAAGGTGGATGATTGTTGATCCAAAGGGCCGTTGGGGCTTGATCTTGGATGAACGATGAACGAAGAACGAATAGAGCTTTCTTGATTCTTCGGGAGCCTGGATGCTTGAGAGCTTCGGAGTTTCAGAGCTTCAAAGCTTCAAGGTGTAATATGAATTGGTCCCCTTAAAATGAATGAAATAGGCTTGTATTTATAGAATTTTCCAAGGCCTAATTTTGAATATAATATCCCAGATGAAATAAGTCGTTTCTGCCAGGTGTTGACACGTGTCCTATTTGATGACTTTTCCAACTCATTTCAATTTTCGTTGAGTCACACGCTACGTGTAAAATTTATGTAATACATGAGCGTTGACACTTTGATTTACCGGTCAACATTTATTTACGAAATTTCGATGTCTACAATTACATTAATCGATTTTTAATTTCAGATACCATCTTGATAAGATAGGTAAATTTTAAAACCATTTGTGATAAAAATTATTTTGTTTATTTACTATGGATTGGGGAGAAAATTAGAATCGAAAATGTTCAGAAAAAATAGAAAGGAAATGGAAAGTTTTATACTTGTGGAGTGGATATACATTGCAGGAGCGGGGTGAATTGTATATCAGTGTTTAAAATTTCTTGGATACGATTGATAGTTATATGAAAATATTTAAAAAATCAAAGAAAGAAATGAAACTAGGGTGTGAAGTTTAAACTTAATCTCATATCCGAAAACTCTTAAATTTAGGCTAAAATCAACACATATCATCGATATTTCTAACACATGGAGAAACTCTTATATTTCATCCAAAGTAATGTTTGAGAATCCTTATAATTTCATTTTAAATTTCTATAATTTTAATTGAAAGCAACCAATATTCAATATACCTATTTATAATCCACAAATTTACATATTAATAATTCCCCGTATCGATATTTATATTACTATGGGCTTCCGTTCCAATGGGCAATTTGATAATTTTGTTCTTGCGACATGACGTTTCGGTGCTTTAATATCCTTGTCTTTTTTGGTCAATTAATATCCTTTCTTAGAAACACAAGAGATGTTTGACAAAAAAAAATTAAAAAATAAAAAGAAATACAAGAGATGTATACTTTTTCTTAAAATAAGAGAGCTCCTATTTAATTCAAATTCCTACCAAATTAAATTTTTCTTTTTTTGGTAAAGACTACCAGAAATGATGTTACCAACTTGCAAGGAAGCCTCTATTTCCAACTTTCCTACTCGTCCAAAAACAAAATCTTTTCCTCTACTTGTGTATTAGGTTTTGGTCACACTTTTAAAGTGGATGTCACGTAGAAACTTACCTTAAAAGTTGTGTTTGGGCCTAAAATAATATTGTTTGTACCATACTTGACCAATCCCAAAACTACTGAGCACCGGTCAACGTTATATCGTCAAGGACACAGAAGAGTTTCCCTCCAACCAGGAGGCCAATCACAGCCCGATATATGTCGACATCAGAAACCAATCATAGCACGACACGTGTCAACATCAGAAGCCAATCACAACACGACACGTGTAAATGTCAGAATGAAACTAGAAATTCTCTTCTATAAATAGAGATCATTCTCTCACAATATTTCCTAATGTCATTTGTACTAAATCATTCACTTGTACTCACTAAAGGAGAGCTTGAACCTATGTACTTGTGTAAACCCTTCACAATTAATGAGAACTCCTCTACTCCGTAAACGTAGCCAATCTGGGTGAACGACGTACATCTTGTGTTTGCTTCCCTATATCTATCCATTTACATACTTATCCACACTAGTGATTGGAGTAATCTAGCGAAGATCACAAACTTAACAATTTATGTTGTACCAAAGTCCTCACTCATTTTGTGCATCAACATTTGGCGCCGTCTGTGGGAATGGCACTTATTCTCACTCTCTTCAGCTTTGTTAAGCTGGTTTCCACCATTCGTACACTCTCTTTTGACCATGCATCCCTCTCCAACATGGGGAGCGAAGGAAGCCACAGCACACAGAATGACACCCCTCTTGCACTTAGTGCGAAGCAACGAAAGAAGGAAGGAAAAAGGGTTGCTCTTCAAGCTAAAGTCGATGAGCTAGAATCTCAAAACAACAAGATAGCAATGAAGACTGAGGTCCTCCAGAAGTAGTATGAGAAGCTCTTTGAGATGCTCCATGAAACTAGGCGTACTCAAACACGCGAACTCGTTACCCTTGTGGACATCAACAATCATCTGGATGCCTCCCAACAAGGAGGGTCACCTTCCTTCGACATGGGTATCCCTGATGAGGAGCGAGCTAATCATCAAAACATTGATCAACATGAGACTTCTCTCAACCCAGCTGCTTCGACCTGAAGCAGGAGAAGTGGACGAAAACACCTATTTGCAGAAAGGTTGGAAGGATTGAAAGCCGTTTATCGTGACTGCCGAGACTTCCTAAAGCAATGTTGAGAGAATCCCTTTTACATAAGCTCGAAGAGCAATGAACCAAGGGTTTCTGAAAGACTCGGTCCCCTCCCACGTCCCAGGTCAGCTACCAATTTAGGGAAGGGGCAACAAGTCCTAGAGAAACACGAAGGTATAGAGGACTCAGAGATGTTTCGACAGACATACCTTGAAAGTCAGTACAGCGAGTTTAGGGAAAAATCACATGCTCTTAATCAAACCTTCCTACTTCTAAAAGGAGATGGAGATTTATGAAAAAAAGCTCCAGTGGTACATGACTGCACTCATGACCTTCTTCCTACAGCTTCTTAAGGAAGTAAACAAGTTGAAGGCTGAACGACAAGCTAAGATACCTGATTGGAACCAACCTAGGCCTGGCCCTCTTACAAGGAGGATCCTCGACACCCCTCCAAGCAAAGACAAAACAGAAGCTTGGCTTGCAACTCTATACTGGAAAGGAGGACCCGATTGAACACCTTAACCTCTTTGAGTCCACCATGGCATACCGGATGCACACCGACGAAGAGTGATGTCTTCTCTTCCCCTCCACCTGTTGGAAGTATGCCCACAAAGCCACTCATTTGATGTAATAGCTTTTTGGAATACTTAATGTATTAAACTTTTATATGTTTAATGGAGGGCAAATCTTATTGTTAATCACTATTTATTGTATCATGTGTTTAAGCAATAAGAGAATCCAAGGAATGTATTTGTTCTAAGAGATAAGTGATCTAAGTGAGTTAGATTATCGAGACCTTTCTCTTATGTTCATTCCTAAAACGTTCCTAGCCATAGGATTGCCAATTGGGCATTGACAATCCGCTAAGGTTAGTATGTGTTGTGTTGACTCAAGCGTGAGTATGACTAGTCTCAAGTCATTTGGTGTTGGACACTAAGACAAACACATAGGTGCTCGAAAGAGTAATCGAGTACACTGAACTACGATCAAAAGAGAGTTCGAACATACATGTCATGTATGAACTCTAAAGTTGCAATATGCAAAGTAGTCCTTTGACCTGAGGCATCATAGATGTCTAATGGTTAGGTCCTTGATCTTTGATCATGTCAAACGGCATTCCATCGGAATGTCCACAGCATTGTTGGGGTCAAGCTATCTAGTCATGTAGGCATATGAATGCACAACAAGGGATCTCTAACCTTCCAAGGTGGAAGGAGAATACTCTAAGATATGATTCTAAAGTCTTTGGCCAAAGCAAATGAATATGACTTAGGAAGTTTGTTCCAAATCATATTCAAGGGAATCATATAGGAAAGTATCACATTGGATAGTAGACATGAAACAAACTATCACTTAAATAATGTGATTAAGAGTATTGTATTAGAGAAGGACCGTATTGCATTGTAGTTGTAATTGGATAGGTTCTCCAACCAATTCTACTTAGCTTGGGTAACCATGATATTCTGCTAGGCGTTACTCATGGTTTGTGGAAGCCCTAATGATTAGCAAACACTAATCATCAAAGGGAGAATTGAAATGTGGTTTCAATTCACAATCGATCGTTAAGAGTAACATCGCCCACTGCCTCGCTAAATGGAACCTAATGGATCGTACACCGAGTAAGGATGTATGTGAAGAAATTAAACAAAATGGATAAGCAATTAAATGGTTTAATTGAAGAATGGTCAAGATTAATTAATTAGTTAATTAATTTTACGAAAGGTTCGTATTGGGCTTATATGTTGGTTTTGGGTTTCGGGGCCCAAAAGCGTTTTGGTCCAAAAGGCCCATTATGTTTAAGTTGTATGACAACTAAAACAAAATGAGCAACAAGCCCAACAACAATATGATGGCCGGCCATTAGGGTGGATGGTGAAAGCTTGCTTAATTGCAAGTTTGCCACTCACCAAAGAAAAGGTTATAAAAGCAACTTTATAGCTATTTTCTCTTTAAGGGTTTTTCTAGTTGAAATTGGGTGAAACATTTTCTCTCCATTTTCTTCCAAGAGGCCGGCCACTAAGGGAAGGGACATCTAGCAATCTCTTCTTCCCTAAGTCATCAATATCATCTTCACAAGATACATCCTTGGTGAAGAGACTTAGAGACATCAAACTTTTGGTGTTTTGGAGAACTTATCCTCATTTCCTCAAATCTTCAAAGGAGCACTAAAGGGAGGAAAACACAAGGAGGATTCAAGGAGCTTGGAGGTGACTTGAAGGCCCTCCACTTGGGTGAATCCCTTGTGTAAACAAGGATGAGCTTCAAGGGTAAAGAAACTCTAAATCTTTACTTCTCTTTAATGTTGTTAAAGAGTTTATTGGTTCACCATATACTAGGCTTTGAAAGTCATGGGTTTATGAATTGTTTTTTGAATGCATGTCTACTTTAAAGTGTTAATAGCTTGCCTATGTATTCAAATGTTCATACTTGTTCTTAGCTAGGACAAAATTTTTCCTTCACCACCCTCTCTGGCGGAGCTCTAAACTGGTATTACTATCTTCCACCTACGACAGTAGACTCATTTGAGGAATTGAGGAAACTTTTTGTTTCTCAAAACATTTTTCAGACCGATCGCTTGCATTCTGCAGATGACTTGTACACTATTCGCCAGAAGCCGAACGCGTCACTACGAGAGTATGCTAGTCGCTTCAACCATGAGTATTCTCGCTGCGTTGAGGTAGATGACAAGACTGCACTCAAGGCCTTCACAGCAGGCCTGCGTGATTGTTTCTTCAAGTACATGATCAATGCCAACACTTGGAAGACTTACTCTGAGGTGATGACACAGGCTTACAACCATGCCTCTGCCGAGGCAAGGACATATCAAGGGAAAACCCCCACACCCACCCTTTATCAGCAAGTAGGGAGTGGAAGCCAGATCCAACCAAATAAGAAGACCTCGACCTTCCAAACGGCAGCGGTGCCTCCCCCTACCTTACTTAATATTTTGCCAAGTCAACAGACATATCAAACTCAGGGCAAAAGGAAAGATTTCCAGCTTCACTAGTCTCATTTTAGTAAAAGGAGTAAGAAACACTACTGCGATAACCAAAGGTATCGCCACGATAATCCCCGACCCCAGACAGTCAACACAGTGGGTCCAACACGTGTCCGGACAGCCCCTACCCTGAGGTATGAGGCATACACACCTTTGAACGCCACATGCATGGCCATTTACCCCAGCATAGCATACCTGATACCGAAGCCAAAGCCAAGGTACCTGGATTACAAGTCCACGAAGAACATGGGCACGCTATCATGAGTATAACGGCCATGACGACGAGAAGTGTATCACCTTTCGTGAATATATTAAAGCTTTGGCACGTGAAGGAAAAATTGATCAATTCCTCCTTCACCCTCCAAGGGGTAACCGTAACCAACGCCAGGTGAATGTGATATATTCCATAAGTGGTGGCACACCCATATCTAAATCTTCCAACAGGGCCATGAAAAATAGTGAACGAGCTTTAAGGTCTGGCCACCAAGTGTTTCACGTGCAAGACATCAGGGGAGGCAAGTATCAAAAGCCTAATGAGGATCTAATATGTTTCTACCCTGAGAAAGAAAAGGTATCATCTACCTTTACAAGGACCCACTGCTCATGGAAGCTCACATAGCCAACTTTGAAGTACGATGAATCCTGGTAGACACGGGGGTTTCGGTCAATATCATGTTTGCTGAAGCTTTTAGGGCACTTAATGTAGCTGAACACTAGCTCGATCGCTCGATTTCCCCTCTGATAAGCTTCTCTGGTGATATCGTGCAACCTTTGGGGAGCATACACTTACCTTTCACCATTGGTACAGGCCCTTACACAGCTACCATTACCACTAACTTCCTGGTGGTTGATTGCCCAGCGGCATACAATGTCATCTTGGGACGGACATGCATCAATGATCTCAAGGCCATGGTATCCACACATATGTTTTTGACGAAATTTCTAACCCCTTATGGCAATGGTTACATCAGAGGAGATCAACTTAGTGCACGATCATGTTACAACACTTCGGTTCAGTAACAGCACCTGCCTGTGCCCAAGGAAACCCTTTCTTTCTATACATGACCAAGTCATAAAGACCAGCCCAGACGAAGCTAACTTGGATCTTCACGGTGGCAATAGTCAACCCGACGATCCTCGAGATGGCTCTTTCACCCAGCAAGCACAACCCGCTGAAGAGTTTAAGAAGGTCTCTATCTCAAAAGACTATCCGGATCGCATGGTGAAGATTGGCATCACCTTGTCACCACCCATTTGGTTAGCATTGATCTCTTTTTTGCAAGAGAACACTAAGGTCTTCGCCTGGTTATATGAGGACATGCCAGACATCTTTCCTAATATCATCTGTCATCGCTTAAGTATTGACCCCAAGACCAAGCCAGTGAGACAGAAGTGAAGATCCTATGACGCAGAACGGTATGATGCAATGAAGGTAGAAGTTAAAAAACTCAAAGGCATAGGCTTCGTCCACGAAGTCAATTATCTAACGTGGCTAGCAAATGTTATCCTTGTTAAGAAGAATCCGACCAAGGAAAGTCTCTTACTCCAAAAGGTCTTGTGGAGAATGTGTGTCGATTACACCGAATTAAACAAAGGATGCCCGAAGGATAGCTTTCCTCTTCCTCTCATAGACAAACTTATAGACTCTACAGCAGGGTGTGAACTCCTGAGCTTCATGGATGCTTACTTAGGATACAACCAAATCCTCATGAACCCTCCGGACCAATAACACATAGCCTTCACTACTGACAGGGGACTATATTGCTATAAAGTTATGCCCTTCGGCCTAAAGAATGCAAGATTGACTTATCAGAGACTGGTCAATTCAATGTTCGCTGAACAGATTGGGAAGAGCTTGGAAGTTTACGTTAATGATATGCTAGTCAAGAGCAAACATGCTGACCAACACATCACCAACCTATCTCAAACTTTCACCATTCTGAAGAGGTATCGAATGAGGTTGATCCCCGATAAATGTGCCTTCGGCGTAGGCTCTGGCAAATTCTTAGGCTTCATGATAAGCCAACAAGGCATTGAGGCTAATCCCGAGAAGATCAAAACAATCCTGGACATGAAGGAACCGGTAACTTCAAAAGACATCCAAAGCCTTACTGGCAAGGTGGCAGCCTTAACTAGGTTCATCTCTAAGGCCACAGACAAATGTGCTCGTTTCTTCAAAACACTTAAAGGAAGTAAGAAGTACATTACATGGACTGATGAATATGCTGAGGCATTCAAGAACCTCAAAGACTACATGAGTAAAGCTCCTCTGCTCTCCAAACCTGAGGTTGGTGACACTCTTATTATCTATATGTCGGTATCGGCTTCAGCAGTAAGTTTCGTTCTCATTCGAAAGGATGGTAATGTCGAACGGCCTGTCTACTACGCTAGCAAGGCTTTACAAGATGCGAAGACACGATACTCCAACATTGAGAAATTGGCTCTAGCATTGGTCATGTTTGCTCGAAAACTTCGCCCTTACTTCCAAGCACACTCCATCATCGTGCTTACCAATCATCATCTTCGACAGATACTCCAAAGCCCTGACACTTCCGGGCGAATGATCAAATGGGCGATAGCATTGGGTGAGTTTGACATCTCCTACCAACCAAAGCCAGCTGAGAAGGGCCAAGTAGTGGCAGACTTCATCGCCGACTTCACATATCCTGTTGACATTGTTTCTACGCCTAAAGAAATGGCTTCATTACCCTTAGAAGCTCAGAAAACAGAACCAACAGCCCCAGCATGGAGCCTATATGTTGATGGCTTGTCCAACCAACAGGGTTGTGAAGCAGGACTAGTCCTTACGACCCCTGACAAAGTGGCAATGGAGTATGCTCTTAATTTCAAATTCAATGCGTCAAACAATGAGGCCAAATATGAAGCCCTCCTAGCAGGCTTATGTTTTGCCAAACACCTTAGGGTTAAACGAATTGATATCTTCAGTGACTCGCAATTGGTGGTTAACCAGGTCACCAATAACTTTGACGCTACGGATAGCTCTATGGCAGCATATTTGGCACAAACACAATTGTTGCTTAAGCACTTCCACTATCAGATCACCAAATTCCTTGAGCGGCAAACTGTCATGCAGATGCTTTGGCTCGCCTTGCCTCAACAGTGGAAGACACAATTGGGAGAAAAATTCAGGTTGAATTGTTGCCTCAACAGTGCAACTTACAACAGGGGGATAGTTGGATTACCCCAATTTATAGATTCTTTACTCATGGCACCCTTCCAAATGACAAAGTCCAAACTAAGCAAATTCGATACTAGGCTACCCGTTACTTGATCATTAATGACCAACTCTATAAGCAGGGTTTTAACCTACCATACCTAAGATACCTTACGCCCGCAGAGGCGGAAACTGTCCTTCGGGAAATACATGAAGGAGCCTGCGAAGATCATGCTGGATCTCGATCCCTAGCACACAAGGCTTTTCGCCAAGGATATTACTGGACAACACTCCACCAAGATGCCATCAGAATATCCCGCTCATATTATCGGCCCAATGCCTGCAGGGAAGGGCAAGGTTCGCTATGCAATCGATGCAGTTGACTACTTCACAAAGTGAGCAAAAGTAGAACCATTGGCAGCCATTATTGAGGCAAAAATAGAAGACTTCGTATGGAAGAACATCCTTTGTAGATTCGGCATTCCCAGCTCATGTTCTGCTCTAAGTTCAACATCAACTTATGTTTTGCCTCCCCAGCTCATCCCTAGTCGAATGGACAAGTTGAAGCCATCAACAAAATAATCAACCGAAGTTTGAAAACCAGCTTGGACAAGGCTAAAGGTTTTTGGCCAGAATTTGTACCCCAAGTTCTTTGGTCATACCGCACTTCATATCGGACATCAACAAGAGAAACCCCATTCTCACTTGCCTTTGGTATAGAGGTAGTTGTCCCAGTTGAGGTTGAGCAAGCAACATTCTGAGTCCAGAACTACGTGCAAAGCAAAAATGACAAACAACTTACCCTCAAGTTAGATCTAGTCAAGGAACACAGAAACCAGGCTTACTTGAGGAAAGTCGCCTACAAGCAGTGCATCTCCAACTACTATGACTCAAGGGTCAAACCTCGTTCTTTCAAAATGGGGGATTGGGTATTGAAGAAAAGATTACTCTGCGACAGAGTCCCAAGTGAAGGAACACTTACTCCAAACTGGGATGGACCGTTTGAAGTTGTTGGCATCAATCGCCCTGGCTCCTACAAGCTTAGAAGCTCCGATGGCAAGACCCTTGGCCATCCATAGAACGTTGATCACTTGAAGTACTATTACAAGTAAACTTACATTGTACAAGTGTTAAACTTCAGCTGTTCAGCATCCTATGTAACGAAGACTATTTGGCATGAATTCAATAAAGAAGTGATTTAGACAACTCGGTCATAATCCTCTGACATTCCTGGCAATGAAACACTCGGGTTCAAAGCTTCATCAGGAATGCTTCCAACATGAAACAAAGTCAAAGTATATGTCAACAAGACTATACAAATAAACAAACAGCTTCACAGTATATTCATTCAATCATACATTCCAACACATTCATACATAAGCCAACTGTGCTTTGAAAGGGTTCAATATACTTTGTGTCATTCAACACTTGCTACAATGTGCCTAGACACCTTGCCCTTATTCTCACCAACTAGGTGATGAAATGTGAAGAAGTAACTCATCTTCATGCCACCAACCAGGTGATGAAATGTACAACCCGTACTCTCCTTCATGCCACCAACCAGGTGATGAAATGTACAACCCGTACTCTAATATCATTTAGAAACTTACCACTCGTGCCACCAACCAGGTGAAGAAAGAACTCATCTTCATGCCACCAACCAGGTGATGAAATATACAACTCGTACTCTCCTTCATGCTACCAACCAGGTGATGAAATGTACAACCCGTACTCTAATATCATTTGGCAACTAGCCTTTCATGCCACCAACCAGGTGATGAAATGTACAACTCGTACTCTAATATCATTTGGCAACTTGCCACTCATGCCACCAACCAGGTGAAGAAGGAACTCATCCTCGTGCCACCAACCAGGTAAAGAAATGTGATGAAAGGTGATGAATGAACTCACCTTCGTACCACCAACTAAGTGATTATAGCAACTCACCATTCATTCCACCTACCAGAAGACGAGTGGTACAACTTGTACATGTGAACTCCTAGCATTCACAAATAATCGAAAACCCTCAAGCTTGACAACTCAACTAGGGGAGCACTTATGCCCAACAAGAGTTATAGTCACCAATAAAGTCTTATTGCAAGCCAATAACAACTTCAGTGCATGACATACGAAGATCAAGCTATTCAGCCCTCTTGACATTTGCTTCAGACATTTTTCCTTTGTAACAATGCAAACACTACAACTCGTAGAAAGCTTCACACACTCTTGATCAAGACAATGTGAAGGAAAACCAATTCATGGTGCCAACAAGAGCTTCATTAATGGAAGGCAACCACAATTCTCAAAAGCTTCACACACACTTGATCAAGACAGTGTGAAGCAAAACCAATTCATGGTGCTAACAAGAGCTTTATCAATGGAGGGTAACCACAATTCTCAAAAGCTTCACACACTCTTGATCAAGACAATGTGAAGCAAAACCAATTTATGGTGCCAAGAAGAGCTTCATCAATGGAGGTCAACCACAATTCTCTAAAGCTTCACACACTCTTGATCAAGACAGTGTGAAGCAAAACCAATTCATGGTGCCAACAAGAGCTTCATCAATGGAGGGCAACCACAATTCTCAAAAGCTTAACACACTCTTGATCAAGACAGTATGAAGCAAAACCAATTTATGATGCCAACAAGAGCTTCATCAATGGAGGGCAACCACAATTCTCAAAAGCTTCACACACTCTTGATCAAGACAGTTTGAAGCAAAACCAATTTATGGTGCAAACAAGAGCTTCATCAAAGGAATTCAACCACAATTCTCAAAAGCGTCACACACTCTTGATCAAGACAGTGTGAAGCAAAACCAATTTATGGTGCCAACAAGAGCTTCATCAATGGAGGGCAACCACAATACTCAAAACCTTCACACACTCTTGATCAAGACAGTGTGAAGCAAAACCAATTTATGGTGCCAACAAAAGATTCATCAAAGCAATTCAACCACAATTCTCAAAAGCTTCACACACTCTTGATCAAGACAGTGTGAAGCAAAACCAATTTATAGCGCCAACAAAAGCTTCATCAATGGAGGGCAATTACAATTCTCAAACCTTCGAAACAAATTCAAGACTATTCAAAACAAATTCAATTTATATGGTTCGTCCAAACCTTCGACTACTACAAGGTGTGTCTTGCATCAGTATCTCTTGCTCAACAGTGTGGAAGCAAATTTTGTATATGTTGTCTCTTCCACATATTCAAATTTCTAGTTTCCCAAAAAAAAAAAAAAAAAAAAAAAGGGAAATTCAACAAAGCTTCATCAATGGAGGACAACTACAAATTCTCAAAAGCTTCACACTATCTTGATCAAGATAGTTTGAAGCAAAATCAATTCGTGGTACCCAACAAAAGCTTCACCAACAAAAGTTTCATCAATCGAGAACAACTACAAATTCTCAAAAGCTTCACACTATCTTGATCAAGATAGTGTGAAGCAAAATCAATTCATGGTACCCAACAAAAGCTTTAACTCCAAAGCTTCACCTACAAAGCTTCAACTCTAAAGCTTCACCTACAAAAGCTTCACCTACAAAGCTTCAACTCCAAAGCTGCACCTACAAAGCTTCAACTCCAAAGCGTCACCTAGCAAAGCTTCACCTACAAAGCTTCAACTCCAAAGCTTCACCTACAAAAGCTTCACACAAAAGCTTCACCGACAAAAGCTTCACCCACAACAGCTTCAACACAAAAGCTTCACCCACAAAAGCTTAAACACAAAAGCTTCACCCACAAAAGCTTCAACACAAAAGGTTGACCCACAAAAGCTTCACTTACAAAAGCTTGACCCACAAAAGCTTCACTTACAAAAGCTTGACCCACAAAAGCTTGACCCACAAAAGCTTCACCTACAAAAGCTTGACCCACAAAAGCTTCACCTATAAAAGCTTCACCCACAGAAGCTTGACCCTTAAAAGCTTGACCCGCAAAAGCTTCACCTACAAAAGCTTGACCCACAAAAGTTTGACCCACAAAAGCTTCACCTACAAAAGCTTGACCCACAAAAGCTTCACCTACAAAAGCTTCACCCACAAAAGCTTCACCCACAAAAGCTTCACACTATCTTGATCAAGATAGTGTGAAGCAAAATCAATTCATGGTGCCCAACAAAGCTTCCACCTCAAAGCTTCACCTACAAAGCTTCAACACCAAAGCTTCACCTACAAAGCTTAATGTGTGTATATATATTTTTCGGAAATTCGACAATTTAAAAATTCGAAGAAAAAAAAATTGAAAAATTCGAAAAAAAAAATGCCTAGGCCTTCTCTTATCTGGGCCTAACAACTTTCATAACAAATATATATGAAGGAGGAGTTTTGGGCTACCACTGAGAAAGGAAATGCCTCATTCATCAACTCCCTCGATCGGAGACTTGGGGGACTCGTACCATATGCTATTGCACCTTGATACTCATAAGTCTCACGACCACTCAGTGACTTGGATTTTTCAAGCCTCCAACCGAGAAGTTTTTCACACTCGGGAAATTAAGGGAGCACTACCTCAACATATATGCTTCACTCTCAAAGCTTCAACATACAAGCTTCAACGAAAGAAAAAATTCAAATAACTTAGTGAAGAAGGCCTTGGTGTATTTAACACAATACGTTGAAATGAAGCAAAGCTTGTTTATTGATATCTTCAATAAGTTAAAAATATGTATATATACATGAATCAAAATAAACAAACAAGAGGGAGCCTTCACAAAGGTTGCTCATGAGAATTCTCAGCAGTCGGCAGAGCCCCAGAAAGAGTAGGCACCGGAGGGTGATCATTCGGAGCCTCAATACTGGGCAGAACCCCAGAAGGAGGAGGTACCGAAGGCTGATCATTTAGAGCTTCATTACACGGTACAGCCCCAGCAGACGAAGGCAATAAATGCCTTTGGAACAAACCCACAAACCTCATATAATTAAGTAAAATCTGACCATCAGATTCCTGCAACTGGTTAAGCTTCCTCTTCATGTTTGTAGCATAGTCATGTGTGGGCCTGTGCAATTGTTTATTCTCATGCTTGAGCCCTTTGATCTCCTGTTTGAGACTTATCACTTCAGCCGCCAATGATTCAACTTGGCGGGTTCGAGCAAATAGGCGTTGGGCCATATTAGACATAGAACCTGCATACTGAACATTGAGAGCTAGAGAATCCTTAACAGGCAACTCATCAGACCGTTTGGAAAATAGTCTGTTATCTTTAGGAGTGAGAAGGTTCCTAGCCACCATCACAGCGGTCATATCATTCTTCATCATAGAGTCCCCAATGGTAAGAAGACCAGTAGGGGATAAGAAGGATGGGTGCCATATGTTATCTTGAGAAGGCATGGCTGCCTCTTCACCAAAGTTCAAGTCAAAACGACGATCGGATGGGCCAGACATTCTCAGAAATGATGAAGGACAAATAAGGTGCAATAAATCTCTTAAGCTAAAAAATAAGGGGAAAATTCCTAAGGAATAACTCCCTGAATGTACTTCTTGCACACAATTGGTGCCTTTATAAAAGAAAGGGTAACATGGCCGTTGGTTTAAAAATTGAAAAGGCACTACTCTTCGGATTTCGAAGAGGCACCACTCTCTACACGCAACATTAGCTCCTCGGGTACCACAAATAAATTTGCCAAAGATGTCTGACAAAGTTTAGACACATAAATTTTGAAGGTCCAGCTACCCTACTATTACCCACAAGGGTAAAAGAACAACATCACTGCTTGATAACGAGAAAGTCCCAATGTGTGTCAACCTCCGTGCTTCGTGGCAAGGCAGACTGGCAAAAATGCCCAACCTTTACTCATATTCGAGAAAACACTCCTAACAAGATTGTTTGCTCAAAAATCGAAGAGGCACAGCTCTCCGAATCTTGAGAGCCAGACTCCCAACAAGATTACGTGCTCAAAAATAAAAAAGGCACCGCCCTCTGAATCTCGAGAGCCAGACTCCCAACAAGATTACGTGCTCAAAAATCGAAGAGGCACCGCCCTCTGAATCTTGAGAGCCAGACTCCTAACAGGATTACTTTCTCAAAAATCGAAGAGGCACTGGTCTCCGAATCTCAAGAGTCAGACTCCCTAACAGGATTGCTTTCTCAAAAATCGAAGAGGCACCGTTTTCTGAATCTCGAGAGCCAGACTCCCAACAGGATTACGTGCTAAAAGATCGAAGAGGCACCACCCTCCGAATCTCAAGAGCCAGACTCCCAACAGGATTATTTTCTCAAAAATCGAAGAGACACTGCTCTCCAAATCTCAAGAGTCAGACTCCCAATAGGATTGCTTTCTCAAAAATCGAAGAGGCACCGTTCTCTGAATCTCGAAAGCCAGATCCCCGACATGATTGCTTGTTCAAAAACCGAAAAGGCATATCTCTTCGAACTTCGAGAGCCAGATTTCCTTGGATAAAGCTTGTCTGCAATCTTCACTTGCAACATCAGCTTTCCAAATACCACAGAAAACTTTTTCAAAGTGCTATGACAAAGTTAAAATACGTGAAACTTGTAGCTCCCACTACATTGCTATGATCAAGAAGGTTAAATGAATAGCAATACTACTTGTTGTTAGGGAGACTCCTATATATGTTGACCTCCATCCTCCACAACCAGACAGACCTGCAAATAAAAAAAATGCTCAACTTTGTTTCACATCCGAGAAGGCATTCTCAGCAGAGTCTCTCGAAATACTTAGCTTCTTTTCCTTTCGATAATACCTCTACAACCAAGCCACACCAGAGCAAGAGTATCTCATATCATCAGGGTTAAAAGAAAGAGTATCCCATATCATGCGTTTTCCCTATCTTTTCCTTTGGCCTTTTTCTTACCAGCAAGACAAGGAGAAAGAGAGCAATCTGTCAGCACTTGGAATCAAGCTTCCAGTCAGGAACTGACTGCCTGGAATCCCTTGCCTGATTACTTACCCGGTATTGCTCTCGAGTACTCATCTTCAACATCTTATGCTTCCAGAGAAGATACCACATCTGCTGAGGAATAGATAGCGCAAGTAAGAAGGATACAAGGAAGTATATGGAGACAAGCGTAACAGAACACGTGCCGATACATCCACTACTTTGTCAACAACAAAAGTATCCCATATCATCAGGGTCGAACGTACTCTAGATTTGATGGACTTGTTTTGACCCTTAAATTCTTGAGTCGGCCTTATACTCTGGAGAAAACCAGAAAACCCTCCAGCCTAGTTCAAGAATAAGCCTGTGGAAAGTTACTTCTTCAAAAGCAAAAGTATCTCACATCATCTCTTCTCCATTTGCTTCTATTTATCCTTGTTGTTGTTTACGACATAAGGAGAAGGAGAACAATCAACCGGAAGCCGAAGTCGAACCTCTAATCCAGGTTGCTTGCTTGGAAGTCTAATTGCTTACCTTGTCTATTACCTCATTCGGCAAATCTCCTAGCTCGGCGATTTGGGGGACTCCTACTATAGGGTTTGTATCACACTTGACCAAGCCCGAAACTACAAGTAAGCTTTAAGTGAAATTGATACATTACCTTGTGCATCTTCATCGGTTAAAGATACCACCCCTGGATGGAGGAAAAGTACTTCCAGAGAAGATGTCACAACTACATATGAGGCAGATAAGGCAAGTGAAAATGATACCACACTTCGGTACTTAGAAGTTTCGTGATTACTCAATGGCTTGGATCTTGCAAGTCCCCAACCGAGGAGCTTCCCTCACTCGGGAACTTAAGGGAGCAATGTTTGTACCATGCTTGACCAATCCTGAAACTACTGAGCACCGATTAACGTTATGCCTTCAAGGACCCAGAAGAGTTTTCCTCCAACCAGGAGGCCAATCACAATGCGACATGTGTCAACATTAGAAGTCAATCACAACACGACACGTGTCAATGTCAGAATGAAACTAGAAACTCTCTTCTATAAATAGAGATCATTCTCTCACAATATTTCCTAATGTCATTTGTACTAAATCATTCACTTGTACTCACTAAAAGAGAGCTTGAACCTATGTACTTGTGTAAACCCTTCACAATTAATGAGAACTCCTCTACTCTGTGGACATAGCCAATCTGGGTGAACGACGTACATCTTGTGTTTGCTTCCCTATCTCTATCCATTTACATACTTATCCATACTAGTGACCGGAGTAATTTAGCGTAGGTCACAAACTTAACAATTTCTGTTGTACCAAAGTCCTCATTGATTTTGTGCATCAACAAATATTATTGGGCCGAGCGTAGGTTTATGTTCGGTCCAAAGCTTTTCCAAGAATACTATGGGTCATCCTGTGGTCATAAGCCGCCCAGTCAGGTCGGTCGAGTCCCATTGCAAGAAGGATTGACCTGGATAAGAGGAAATGGGCTGAGTCTTAGCATGATAAGGAGTCTTAATGGAATGAGGATGCCAGGATTTGAGAAGTGAAAGTGGCTAGATAAAGAGCTTGGTTCAAGGTTCTAGTGGAGGTAGGATTGGTCGAGACTTGGTTAGATTAGGATAGAGAATCATAATATGAGTATAGTCCTGGTTCAGCCATGATGAGATTGTTGGAAATGTGCTCTAAAACCAATCATATGATGATACATTACGGACATTTCACATGTTAAACTAATCTAGTTTAACTATAAAGGGCAAAGATTATTGTTTAAGCCGTCTCATATAAATGTTATATGCTTAAACGATAAGTCCAAGGAATATGTGATTGGAAGAATACGATCTAAAGAAGTTAGATTCATGAGACCATTCTTTCGTAGACACATCCTAAACGTTCCTGATCATAGGATTGCCAATTGGGCATTGACGGTCCGTTAAGATCAATACGTCCTGTGTCTTCTCTCAGGGAGAGTGACTAGTCTCGAGTCATTGGTGTGTGTGACATCAAGACAAGTACATAAGTGCTCAATAGAGAATGAGTTCCCTGAACACGATCAACGAAGAGTTCTCATATTCATGTCACATGAGAACTCATGGTTGGGATAATGCAAAGTAGTCCTTTGACCTGAGGCATCACAGTTGTCTTGTGGTTAAGTCCTTGATCTTTGATTATGTCAAAGTCACCCCATCGGAGTGTCCACGGCATCGTTGGGGTTAAGTCACTTAGCCATGGAGACAAGTGAATGCGCAACAAGGGATCTCTAACCTTCAAACTGTTTGAAGGAGAATACTCTATGATATGATTTAGAATCTCTGGCGCCAGAGTATGAATGAGATTTAGGAAGTCGTTCCAAATCACATTCAAGGTAATCATATAAGCACACGAATCACATTGGATAGTAGACATGAATAAATAAACTATCAAACCAAACAATGTGGTCAAGAGTATTGTATTAGAGAAAGACCGTATTGCATTTGTAGTCCTAAACTGAATAGGTTCTCCACCTCTTCTGATTAGCTTGGGTAACCATGATATGCTGCTAGGTGTCACTCATGGTTTGTGGAAGCCCTAAACGTGTATAATCACTAAAGGGAGAATTGAAAGTAAGTTTCAATTCACAATCGATTTGAAATGGTTTTAATCGCCCACTGCCTCGCTAAAAGGAACCTAATGGATCGTACACCGTGTAAGGTGGAGATTGAAGAAACAATGGAGATGAGTAAGAATAATTAAATGGTTTAATTATTTATGGTAAGGATTAATTAATATGTTAATTAATCAAACGAATAAGTTCGTTAAAGACCTCGGGATAGTTTTGGACCTTAAGGCCCAATGGGCTTCGAACGTCAAACCCATTAACTTAAGCTGTATGACAACTTAATGAATAATGATTCACAAAGGCCCAATTAGTCCAAAAATATCCCAATGGCCGGCCATATTAGAGATGGAGTGGGTTTTGGACTTATTTACAAGTTTGCCACTCCAATGAATTAAGGTATAAATATGACTTTATAGCCAAAATTCATTTAAGGGTTTCTTTTGGAGAAAATTGGTGAGAACTTGTCTCTCCTTTTCTCTCTAAAGAGGCCGGCCCCTTGGAGGGTGTATCTAGCCATACTAACTACTCCAAGGTCACTCATTTCTTCTCCAATCTAACCTTGGTGAAGATACTTAGAGGTTCTCAATTTTGGGAACTTGGAGAAACCTTTTCATCCATCCAAATCCATAGATTTTAGATGCAAGGAATGAAGGCCCTCTCTTTTGGTGATTAGCCTTTGCTTATGCAAAGAGGAATCTACAAAGGTATGATTTCAACTCACTTTGTTTTGAGTTGAGTTTTGGTTCACCAATCTACTAGGCTTTGAATTTCATGGGTAATGTTTTGTTTTTGAGTGCATGCAAGCATGATTCCACCTTTAATTGTTAATTGCATGCTATATGATGTTGCTCAAATGAACATGTTTTCACAAAATCTTCCTTCAGAGATTGGTTGCTATAAATAAGAAGGGGGTGCATCATTCTAAGCCCCTCAAATTCAACACACAAACTGTCATGCGCAAGCCCTCGCTCTACGCGAAACCTCTCAAACATCTTGAGATTTTTATTTTCTTTTTTGTTAACACATCTTCAGTTTGGATAAACAGCATTGTGAAGGCAGCTGGTGAACACCTTCAATTTGGATAAACAACACTTTTGCCGTAGAATTAGCCGACCGCAAAGCACATTCAATTTGGATAAACAACATTGCGTCGAGGTTGACTAGTTACTTATCCAAGTCTTGGCCAAGAAGGATTTTCGAGTTCTTGTTAGCAGAGGTCATCTCATTAGCCTTGTCGGCGAAGTGAGGTGTTACAAGTTACCGGGCTAGGCACATTGAACGTCGAGTTGTTTTATAATTGGATACTCATAAGTGGGATTTAGAGTTCGGCATTCTGATGGCTGAACTACATTTATGATTAAGAAGTACATTTGCTTTTAGTACTTGTGCCCATATAGTTTGGTGTCGATTCAGCGTGCTTATACTCTTACGAATATAATCACTGTGATCGAATCTGGCACTGTCGATTTTCGAACTTCGCCGAACTAGCAGCCTTGTCTTCAGGCTCTAGAACCTGAAGGCCGAGACGTGTTCCTTCCTCGGCTGCAATCGCAAGATTAAGAAGTTAGCAGTGCGCCCAACGCCACGCAACACATTCTACTCCCTGGCCGAGCTCGGTCGACGAGTTGGCACACCCCACACATAATTGAATGACGTAGTTAGCTCATTAGTTACTCGGCCTGTGCGCCACGTAGGCTTGGTAGTTTTTAGGGTCAACATTTTGGCACGCCCGATGGGACTCAGTTCTAAAACTACAAAGTTTATGCCCGTCGAAACATGATCGGTTAAAAAGAAAACAATCATGGGAAAGTCAATGACTGACCTACCAGTTCAGAGCCCCGGACAAAATTTGTCATATGCGCAAAATCCTCTTGTTGCTGTGACATCGGAGGCTGCAAGTGTAACACACCGAGAAAAGGAAGTTTATCTCGGTACCCAACCTCGCAACATAGAAATTCCCAACAAAACCGCATGTGTTTTGATTGAAGGGATAGTGGAGGACTGCGATGAAGATGGTGGGGATGGCTCTAGTCCCCTAAATAGGTCATTTCTTTGAAGACGACTTGATGAGCAATCTCGACAGGTTGAACAGACAGTTAACCAAAAAATGAACAATTTGCTCGAGGTGATACGAAATAATGGTGATACACACACCAGATTGCTCGAAATGTTGGTGAGTAAAGCCTTCGAAGGTGGGCTCATTGATCAGTCCTGACAACTTCCACTTAAGAGTAATCCGCTACAGGCCGAAACATGGTCTACTTGGCTCAAAGCAATTAACTTGGAAAAAAAGAAGAGGATCAAGCAACAGGACAGACGGATCCAACCAAAAAGTGGAAACAACATCTATCGATATGATTGAGGTCCAGAGGAGGATCGATTCAGCCTTGAAAAAGGGGCCAAAGTTCCCGAAATTCATCCATCCATACCCAGCTTATGTGGAAAAGTTCGAGTATGCCAAAGGCTTTAAGATCCCTGACTTCAGCCTTTTTGCTGGAGAGTCGTCCCTGTCCTCGTTAGAGCAGGTGGCCCGGTTCACTGCGCAATGTGGAGATGTGAAAAGTGACTTCTATAAACTGCGACTATTCAACTTCTCATTGACAGGCTCAGCATTCGCGTGGTACATCAACCTCCCGCCTAATTCCATCCAGAGTTGGGAGGAACTGGCTAAAAAGTTCCATGAACAATTCTATCGGCCGGGGATGGAAATGCCAATCTCATCACTGGCTAGGATGGCTCAAGCATCTGACGAATTGCCAATGGAATACTTAAAGAGGTTCAAATCGGCCAAAAACTGGTGCTGAGTACCTCTCCCTGAAGTTGAATTTGTCAAAATCACTCTGAACGGCTTGGATGTGGAATATAAAAAGAAATTCTTGGGGGCAAACTTCCAAGATATGTACGAACTGGCCCAGCACGTCGAGCAATATGATTATTTTCTCCGAGAGGAAAAAATCTCGAAGTCCCCATCCCAGGGAACGATTTACAAAAATCCCACGGTTAGCTACGCATCGGCCGAAAGTAAGGATTCCCAATACGTAAGTGTGGACGTAGTCGAGATAGTGATAGATAAACCGTACGTTTGCAAAGCATTGGCTCAAATTAATTCAAAGGATGCCAAAATCCGCTCGGCCTCTGAAGAGGCAATTAAAACATCAAAAGTTTACACTTTTGATATCACCAAGGCCGATGCAATTTTTGACCAGTTGTTGCTGTCAAAGATTATCAAACTTCGGCCAGGACACAACATTCCTAAGGCGGAAGAGTTGAAAGGAAAAACGTATTCCAAGTACCATAACTCGAATAAGCATACCACAAAGAACTGCATCGTGTTCCGTGATGCTATTCAAAGCTGGATTGATAAAGGCAAGCTAAAATCTAACCTTCCATTTGAAATAACGGCACAAGGCGAAAAAAAAAAACACAGCATAAAGGCATTGCATTTAAAGAAGAACGCGGGATGCGGAGGGCATTCGTTTCTCAGACGCCAACGTAACGGACATACCGTTGCCTCAGCCTCACAATAATCCACCAAATCTCTCTCACTCTCTTCTCTCTCTCTCTTCCCAGAAACCCCATTCCCATCTTCATCAATTCAATCACTTTCTTTACGTCGCATGTAAAAAAAAAAAAATTACAGACATCATGGTGGTGGTGGGTTTTAACTCCCATTGCCTTCTTTTGCAGCGTGCCAAGAAGGTATGCTTTTTACATTTATGATTTATATATTTATTTTAATGTGTTTTTGTAAATGCATGTATTTATTACGGGATTGCTTGTGTTATTTGTGTGATCTGTTTGGCCTTATTTTTTGGATTCAGGAAATTAGTTTGGAATTTTGGATATAATATTCCTTGGCCCTGCAAAGTCTTTCTCCATATTTTGTGTGATCAATGGGATTATCGCCTGACAATATTCATGGACTCACTCTCGCGGTTTCTTCAAGCATTTTTATTGGCACTAGTTTTATCATCAAGAAGAAAGGTCTTAAAAAAGCCGGCACTACTAGAACCAGAGCAGGTTTCATTCCCTTTTCCATTGCATCTTCATCGTTATCTAGAGTCTTGAATCCCAAATATCTTGGAAATTGGCCTACAATTTTGTGTTTATGTAACTTTTACTGAATTGTATTGTTTTCGTCGATATTTTGCTAACCGAGTTTGTGGATTTTCGGAATCAGGATTAGGAGGATATACGTACTTGTATGAACCCTTGTGGTGGGCTGGGATGATAGCAAGTAAGTTTAATCATCTCTTCTTCTAATTGCTTTGTTAGCATTGTTGCATTCTTTAAGTTATATTTTGGTTCTTTTTCTGGATTCTTGTTGGATGTGTTTCTAAATGCAGCCCTTCTTTTGTCTCTTTCCACCAATTAACTAGTTAAAAAACTACTCTCAACCAAAAATTCTTATGCTGCCTGCCAATTTTTTTGTGTGCGATGAGTTTGTTTCTCTCCTTGCAATGAAAGGCTGCATCTGCCATCGTCATTTAGTTATTTGCAATTTTTTATGTTGTTTGTTGCTGTGCTTTGCTACACAATATAGCAGTGTGGCTGTGCAACCTGTAATATGTCGGCTGCATGGCCAAGGTAGAGTATCCAGACGACATATTTATAGCGGAATAAGCCAAGTCAACATTCAATCTCTGCGGTGGGTTTCCACTAAGAACGAACTAGAGTTCATATCCAAAGCGAACAATGCCCAAGCTTCTACAGTTTGCTGCTTTTCCAAGGCTGGAGAAGGGCTTATACTGCTCGGCTTTGTTTGATAAGTTCATTCAGTACCAAATTTGAATATGGATTTGGATAGTGATGAGTCTCCTAGCCTCCTTAAACGCTATCGGCATCAGCTCTTCAAATATCAAAGTCAGCCAGATCGATAGTAGGCATTCTTTTGTCAGGACACAACTTTGGAGGAGTTTTGGCCAACTGTCGATATCAAACTTCAAAAATTTGAGATTATGGGGCTTTATTAGACCACACTAAAGGCACAAATCAAAATCTTTACATGGATAGAAATAGCTGATGTCATATTGGGAAGCCTTCCTTGTAGTAGTTATATTAATTTATATGCCCAAACATTAAAATAGAGGCAGACCAAAAGAACGAGATATTTCTTCACTTTCTGTGGTTATACTCGAGAAATTCATTTGTGAGCTTTGCTCCGAGGGTCGGAAATGCAGATAGTAATGATGCTGATGGACAGAAAGTTGTGCACGAAATGGTTAAACAATTACATTCACCTTGATCCGATCAGGAAGCATTTGCTTCTTGATTCTTTCTGTAGAAAAGGTGGCTTTGGGTCAAGGGTTAGGAGTGCTTTTGATCACGCCATTTTACATGATATTCAACTGACATTGTCTGGATCTTTTACATTATATTTAGATATAACTTTTAGTCTAGGCCGAAGGGCTATATGTGGGAGAAAACGGAACAGCGACAACATTGACTTTGTTTCTCAGTGGGAAGTATGCAAATATTATTTGGAACGATGGGCTGATATTGCGGTTTCATTTACTGCCTCAAATTTTCAGTCCATAAATTACATTTTTGCTTGGAAAATCTATGTAAAATCGAAGGGATTATCCAATTGGTGTTTTCATCCAATGTTATAGATGTCCTTTTAAGAGGGAATTTTGTTTTTTTTCAAATTATTGCAAACAATGTCAGAATTGCATTTGGATTTCTCCAACTATTTGAATAAGTAGGGAAATATTCTTTAGGCTCTGAATATTAAAGGCACTAGTTTATCTTGCAAATCCAAATCAGAAATTCCTTAGCCTTTTCATTATTCCTGTTATTTTTATCAGAGAATTACTGTGGTTAATGCTCATTTACTAATTCTGAGGTTAATCTCTTTCTCAGTGATTGTTGGGGAGATTGCTAACTTTGCTGCTTATGCGTTTGCTCCAGCAATTCTCGTAACTCCCTTGGGATCTTTAAGTATTATTGTCAGGTATGAAACATCTGGACACTGCCCTCGTTGTCTATTCTTGTTAAGTCATTTGTCTACCAGTTCATGTATTAAACATATGGGCGTGTGCATGTGGATGCACCTGCTGTTGTGGTAGCAGTGCTTGCGTGTGAGTGTTTTTATAAGGACGATATTTTTATTCAGTGCAGTGCTTGCTCATTTTGTTTTGGAGGAAAAATTGCATATCTTTGGTGTGCTTGGTTGCGTTCTTTGCGTGGTGGGTTCTACAAGTATTGTATTGCATGCTCCACAAGAGACACCGATACATTCTGTTAAGCAAGTGTGGCAGCATGCTACGCAGCCAGGTATTTGCAGATTTACTTTAGCCTCTTAGTTTATGAACATCCAAGACGGAGTTAGTACAACTAATTTTGTTATTCACAGGTTTCATCATCTACACATGTATAGTATTGATTCTGGTTGCTGTCCTCATTTTCTGGTATGTGCCATGCTACGGGCATACCCACATGATCGTATATGTTGGTATTTGTTCACTCATGGGATCTCTTACGGTCTGTTTCTAAATTTTGAAGCTTGATAATGTTATTAATTTAGGTGTACCTAAAGCAATCCTTCGACTATATCTGATTCATCTGTAGGTTATGAGTGTGAAAGCAGTGGGAATAGCTCTGAAGCTGACATTTTCCGGAACAAATCAATTTAAATACTTCGAGACTTGGTTTTTTGTGTTGGTACTGGCGGTATTCTGTCTTTTTCAGGTCAACTACTTAAACAAGGTATATGGTTCCCAAGACATTACATTCATTCGGTTCTATGCCTGATTATGTTAAAGTCCTTTTTTCCTGGTCACCATTATAGTTTCCGTTATCTACAAAGTTAGAGAATCCGTGCATCAAGGAAACTGGAGCAACGACTCCATCTTCTTCCTCTCACTCTCATTCATTGTTCTGCAACTCGTTTTTCAATTTCTTGTTGATTCTGGCTTGCAGTACAAAAATCATACACCAATAGCTATAGAATCTAACAGACTCTTAAGTTGTGATATTTTCCGAATACTCTGCTCATTCAACGGAGTTTAGTTTAACTTTTCATTCTTATGACAGGAATGCACATTTTGTCACCTTTAACTCAAACCTATGCTGTATAGAAACACAGAGAGTTGGGGTTCTGAAGAATCAGTTATTTAGTGTTAGATACCGTGCACTTAACTGACTCTAAATCTTGTAGTTATCCGGCGAATGCTTAATCCATATTGTCTTATGCAATTTTTGCAGGCTCTTGACACGTTTAACACTGCCGTTATATCTCCAGTCTACTACGTTATGTTTACAACATTCACCATTCTTGCCAGTGTGATCTTGTTTAAGGTACATTTACTTGCAAAATGTTTGTAATGTTTTGAGTTGTCTCGTTCTTTTGGTATCAATGAGAATCATTTCTACGGATACTAAACCAATTTTTACCCTCCCTTCGGTTGCAGGACGGGGTGTCACAAAATGGATCCCAGATAGTGACTGAACTGTGTGGTTTCATCACTATATTATCCGGTACATTTCTCCTTCACAAAACAAAGGACATGGGAGATGACTCGCCCAAGGAACCCCTCGTCGTGCAAAGTCCGAGCCATGTGGATTCCCCCACGAATTCCCGATAGCTGCAGATAGTGAAGTTTATGCACTGGTACAGCATCATCCTTCAGGTTTTGGAACTCTATCTTAGCAAAAAGATACATTTTTATGGATGGCGAGGTCTACAGGCAACCAGGATGCAGTTTGTTGTTTGTAGGGTATGGTTGATTAAATAAGATTTACAACATATTGGGGGAATCTATTACTAATGAGGTTAAATTACAGGAAATAATAAAATTTATAAATTCTTTTGATGAAGACAATATGTTGTGTGCTTTTTCAAAATGCACTTGCATTTAAAAAAAAAAATTTAATGTACTTCAAATAAAAGTGTTTTCAGATCAAAGAGCTTCTGAGCAACCATGAGCTGGTGGCCCAGTAATAAATGACGGATTACGAGGCTTCCTTAAAACTAAAACTTGGAGGTCTCGGGTTTGAAACCCATTGCTGGTGTGGAAGCCAGACTTGTGGCTAGGAGGTGGCTGAAATGCCTATGTGAGTCTTCTAGCCCCCGAAAGGGGTGGATAACCGTGGCTTGCCACCAGTTGTCCCTTTTTTTTTCTTTTTAAAAAACAAAAGTGCTTCTGAGCAAAAATAATTTAAAGAAACATTTTCAAACGAACCTTTAATTTCATAAAAAAAAAAATCCAACCAATGCAAAAACCCAAACATGCCCTAAACCAATGATTTAAGTGTCACATCCTGGCTCGGGATGTTGTGTGGGCCCAAGCAATACAGGTTTTACGACGAGGGGTTATAACTTCTGATAAATGAAATGATTTTGAAAAGCTTTATTTTTGCCCACTCACATTTTCTATTATGCCCTAGAGTTGTCGGCCATCACTACTCGATTCGGGGTCCTAGTGGACATTTTGGGTCGGAGTGTGTCATTAAGGCCATCTCCAACCGAATGGGCTATGTTTAACCCTAGTACAGCGATGCAAGAATTATTGTTTAATGAACAGTGTTAGACCATATTTATAAACCATCTCCAACTGAAAGGGGCTATAAAATAACCCCTCAATAATTTAGGGTAAATTACATAATACCTTCTTAGGTTTGAGGTCTATTACAACCTCATATAATATCTTTAAAACATTTCACTTCCATACCTCACCTACTATTTTATTTCAATATAGTATCTCCGTTACATTTTCCATCCATTAATCCGTTAAGAGTTGACATGGCTGCCACATTTGTACCATGTGGCTGCCACCTGTGTGCCACATGACAAAAAAAATAATTTTTTAATTAAAAAAAAAACTGAATCTTCTCAACAAAAAAATAAAATAAAATAAAATTGAAAAACGCATAACCCACCCCCACCTTCCCCCGTAACCCCTCCCCTCCCATCTTCTCCTTCCCAGAATCCATCTTCCCCCCCAACTCACCTCCCTTTCCTGCACCCCACCCTCACTCTCTCCCTCGCTCTCTTCTCTATCCACAACCGATGCCCAGAAGAACTCACACCCATAAAAATGGCGCCTTCCTCCTCAGATCCCACAGAGCCGTCGACTGCCTCACCTTCATTGGCTCTCACCCTTCCCCATCTCCCATCACCCCTTAGCAACGTGGATGAAATCCACCACGACGTCATTTTAATTCTCCCAAATCCGATCGCCTACTCGTGTGCCCTCAAAATCAACGTATTGGCAGATTTTGAGAAATGCTACTCGGAGCGTGCACTCGCAACGATCGAGTTGCTATGCAGAGTCCTTGAGGGTTACGTGGCGTTTGCGGCACACGAGCTAACTGTGCTGCTACTGGTGAAGATGATTATGAAGATCTCGGACCGAGTGACGGAGTACGCGGCGGGAGAGTTGATGTCGATGTGCTTGGCGTAGGAGAAAAGTCAAAACGAGGCCATATCGGCTTGGCGGGGGTTCTGAGAGAGACGAGGGTGAGAAGAGAGAAGGGGTTGGAGATGAGGGAGGTGGTTTGGAGGCTCGGGAGGGAGGGAGAAGAGGGGTGGGGAGGGGTTACGGGGAAAGTGGGGTGGGTTTTGCATTTTTTTTTTTTTTTTGAGAAGATTCAGGTTTTTAAAAAAAAAAATTAAAAATTATTTTTTTTGCCATGTGGTACAAATGTGGCAATCACATCAACTCTTAACGGATCAATGGATGAAAAATGTAACAGAAGTACTATATTGAAATAAAATAGTAGGTGAGGTATGAAAGTGAAATGTTTTAAAGATGTTGTATGAGATTGTAATAGACCTCAAACCTGAAGGGGTATTACGTAATTTATCCAATAATTTATTATTTTAATTTTGTTCTTTAATTTTATTGGTTAATTACATTAAACTACCATATTAAAATCAGGTTTCTAGACATATTTTGAATGCCACTTCTCCCTAAATGGTTAAGCCTTCGGATTTTTTTATCTTTATATAATCTCAATAATTTTTCGGAGAGGATTTCGAGTGACACGTGTCTCTAAAGCGAGTAACTCTCCATATTCCTTATCTTTATCAAGGCTTGATTCCGTTTGTTCAACCTTCGATGAAGTTGTTTTTTCCATTTTGAAGAACAACTCTCGTGATTTATGGGGTTCAGTGGAGTGGTGCCTTCGTAGAACTCATAGTATGTAAGAGGTAAGATAGTATGGAATGGTGAAAATGATGTGAGAAACGGTGTAGAAAAGGCTTAGGTATTTATAGAAAAAAAAATTAGAATTTTTTATTTTTTTTAAATTTTCGTCCTTAGAAAAAAAATCCAACGGCTAAATGACGTCATGTGACTATTGGTTACAGCAAGATGGGCTCTCAAAATGAGCTGCCTGCCTAGCTGGATTTGCCCAGCCCAATGGCTATTAGGCTTCTCCTTGGCCCGGTGGGTCCTTTTCTCCTTTGGCCCAGCCTTTCATTGGAGATGATTTTTTTTTTCTCATTTCAGGCTATAGCATAGAGATGGCCTAAGACCATCTCCAACTGAAGAGGTTAAACATAGCCCCCACAATAATTTATTAGTTTTAAGTTCATACTTTAAATTTATTAGTTAATTTAATTAAACTACCTTTAGATGTTTTCAAATCAAGTCATTAAATTTGAATTAATTATTGCAGTTGAGGAGCTATGCCCAAAAAAAGGGCTAAGAGGGGGCTATGTTTGGTTAACCTGATGGCCTTTTGTTCAAATAATGGCCTGGTGGACTCTACAAAATTATAGCCTAGTCATCGGTTGGAGATGAGTTTTTAGGCAAATTAGGCAATTTTTTGGCTTTGTACCTTTAACCCTCTCTGTTGGAGATGGCCTAATGGTTGTTCATACGCAACACATGACTAGTCATAAGCACTGAATATATTGTGATTAAAAAACAAAATATGTTTAGATGAAGGATTTGCAAGTACAAGAATTTAGCCTAAGTTAAAAAGGTACTAAGAAATATTTCATATAGGGATAAGAAATTTATTAGATACAATTAGGGATGGCAATTTAACCCGTCAAATCCGATCCCCGCAAGTAACCAATCTGAATGGTTCGGTTTCAGGCATAAAATTTCGGGTATTTTACAGTTATGGGTAACTGTTGGGTAAATTTTTTGATTTTGGGTTCAGTTATGGTTATTGGGGTATCTGCCCCAAACCCATACCCGAAACCGAACTATTTCATCTATGAATAAAAAATATAAATATTTATTATATGAAAAAGGGGTTGTTAATAATCATGCATTATTAAATATGAAATTAATTATTTACTTTTATATCATTAATAATAGGAATTATATGCTTATAATTTTCAAGAGTGTAAATGTTTTCTTAGTAATATAAATTTTTAATATTACTTATTAGATGCATTGTATCAATTCTATTAATAATAGCAATTTATTTAATATCGATTTTTAATATTCTTCATTTAGTTAATAATATAAATAAATATATAAATATCATAATGGGGAAAACCGTTCTCTGATAAAAAATCCTTCACCCGACGGGTTCGGAAATCCCGTTCGGGGATTCTACGGGTTTGGGTTCGGAGAAAATAAACGGGTTTGGGTATGTGGATGGCACATCCGAACCCAATCTGCCCTGTTGCCATCCCTAGATACAATGCATTGAGAGACGTTTGCAAATGATTCTGCCTACTAAGCGGTTGGGTTTTCCTCTTCACTTGTAAGTGAAAGGTCTTGGGTTTAATTCTTGCCAAAGATGAATTTGAACCACATTATTGCTAGCCTATTGTGAGACTTAGTCCACTTTCTCACCCCTTATTGTAGATAATATCGTTTTATTAAAAAAAAAAAAAAAAGTTTCATAAACCCTTTGATACTAGCAAATCCTTCACCCCAAGACTACCCTAAAATGATATGATATGAGGTGTATGGTATGATAACTCCCATACACCACTTTGGCAAGATCTTCGGATAGACAAGTGAGTCTTTGTCCCACCAATGTAGTGTGAGCTTAAAGTTTTCAAGTATCTAAGTTAGATTTAAAAAATGAATGAGAATTCATGATTATGGTTCCTCGGTTTAGAAATAATTACCTTAGCCTAAGATTTTTGGATGGCCAAGTTAGATTAAGAAAATGAATGAGAATTCATAATTATGATTTCTTTGCATAGCAACAATTACCTTTTAAAGGTTGAAGGTGAAGATCTATTATACTTTTTTTGGTGAGTATGATTGGTGCTTATGGAGGTACACATGGGGCATGTGTTGTAACGACACGTTTCAAATTTTTACAAAATGGAAGGGCAATTTTGTAATTTCACTTTGGTTGGGAGAGATTTTGTAAATGGTTGCTTTTGGTCTTATTTGATGTGCCAGTGGGGCCCACCTTTGCTTTTTAGTCCTCGGCACTCTCTCTCTTTTCCCAATCTTTTTTCTTTCTGTGTAACCCTCACTCTCAAAACTCTCCCAACTTGCTCTCGTCTCTCCATCTTTGCAAATGTAGAGATACCAACCCAACCACCCTCCTCTTTGGCAAGCACCACAAACCACCACCATGTGGGTCTTCTCTTCCCCCCATTCCTTTTGGACTCCATCAATCTCTCTCACCCCTCTTAACCCTGCAACTCACCATCGCGGCAGAGCCGCCACCTCCGGCGAGTTCTTGACTTCCCAACTTGGGGTAACCCTCAGGACCATTTAAATGTTTTCATTTTAGGCGATTTAGTCCTGTCTTTGACCCTGGTAATTGGTTTTGAGGAAGATGGGTGCAGAAAGCACCCAAAGAGCGTAACCCCATTCTTCGACGATGGGCTCGCAACTTTACATGGATTTTTTGGCAACTTCTTGGCGACGGTCGGACCAAAAATTGGTATAACTCAATTCCTTTCCTTCGTAGCTTCAATATCATTTATGGCATGCTTGTGGTTGCTGTGAAATAGAGCTAGTCCGACTCCATATTGTTTCTTGGCCAATTTCCTAGATTTTGGTCTACCCACAACCTGAAATCGGGTTGACCTGACCCAAAACCAAAATCAAATCCAAAATCAGATCCGAACCCAGCCTAAAACCCAACTCTGGGCCTAAACCCAGAAACAAGGCCCAACCCTTTAACCTAGGCCTAACCTAACAAACTGAGCCCAACCCTTTAGTCAAGCCCAAACCCAATTTGGACTCGACCCAGATCGGAACCGGATCTGACCCGAATCTGACCTAACGTGGATGGAATATTCTGTGTTGACTTTTACGAAATTTGCCCAGGACCCTTCTTAGGGTAATTAGATGCCCTGATTCTAAATCCGCACTCTGTTTTCCCAAATTCAATCAGTTTAGTAGTGTTTTATTAATTGATCCCTTTATGTGCTTAGGTGCGTTTGTTAGTGGCATTTCCGTCTTCTCTAGATTGCACGGCTCTTCAATGACAGAGTATCTGTGAGTGGACCCCTTCCAAAATACATGTTTTTACTATTAGAAATGCATACATGAAAATCATGATTTTATGACTACATTTTATGAAACATTTATGATTTATCGGATTTACTGACACACCCCGATCCTAGAATCAAGGCGTGCTGGCCGTCACGTGGGCGTGACGTAACCAAAAGTGCGACGTGGAAGCAATAGATAAGAGCATTCAAATAAAAAAAACCAAATGCTAGCCGTAACAACCAAGTAACGTGCTAGAATAAGTTTAAGTGTGAAACACACATATTCAGGGCCTAAGAACTAGGTGCAGTCAAGTAGGACCATAACTAGATTACAACACTCGCAGGTGAGTCCTACATTTATGTAGTCTGTCAGTACGCCGTGGGGATCCTCGTGGGCCACCAACGCTGCTAACTAGAACCTGAAGGGGCGCAAAACAAAATAGAGTGGGTCAGTAAAACCAAAGCTTTCTAAAACAATTCAATTAAAACATTTCTAACCCCTCGCTGTAAAACCTGTATACTTTCCCAGAAAATAGTATATAATATACATATAATCTTCAAATATTTCAAATCCCAATTCTTATCAAAACTCAGAAAATATGCCATGCCATAAATGTCAATAACAGATTTAGAATGCATCAATATAACATGTGACATAATGAATCAACTGGAGACCCTGCAGTTGGTCTTGTACGGTTAATTCCATAGCTCGATATCCAAACTAACCGGAGTCACCACGGTGACCTGTACGGCACTACTCTGCACATAAGTCGGAACTACCTGAAGTAGTCTGTACGACAAGAATGGTATAATAAGACGCTCTAGTGCTTCTTTCATCAATCATCTGTGCACATAATCTAAGGTCACCTACCAGTCGGAACCACCTCTAGTGATATGTACGACTAGCATGTCGGAACCCTCTCATGGTCTATACGACATGCACCTACTTGGATCCAAGGTGAGCGTGCGGTGCGGTGAATATTATAAGCACTAATACCAAGGGTGCAGGTTATGAGCTCTCAACGCAATTCACATCATCAATGATTCACATGAATAACATAAACTCACCTGTGCGTCCACAACAACAATTCACATATATATATATATATATATATATATATGCATCAATTATCAATTCATATATCTCATAATATGCATGCATGGCATTTTAAAATGTACTTTCATTTAAACTCAATTTCTGGGAAAAATATCAATAGTATATAGGTGTAAACAGAAATACTGCCCACTCACTGGTAAGTCGATGGGTCGTAACCCCCGTGACGTCCCTGGATGCGCTCGTCCTCGGGGTAGGTGTCACCTATATGCGAAACAACTATAAAAACGTTAATTAAAGCATATAATCGACAATTCGAAATAACTTCTCATACGGTGCTCAATTTGGGTATATGAATATACCACAGTGACCTACTCGACGTCACGAACGTCGGCATATTTTTAGAAAAAATTTTGGGCTTGTCATGCGCCCCCATGCGCCTGGACAGGCACGGGTCCACGCGTCCCCACGCGCGTCTCCTAACTTGGGCTCGTCGGACTGGTTTTTCCGGTGGCCGGAAAACTGGAGATTTTTCAATCTTCTTGTTCTCCGTCATTTCTCAACCATTTTCTTCGTATTTTATATCAAAATGAAGCCCTAAGCATGTAGTTTCATGTTACACTACCTTAAGGCTCTAAAAACTATGAAATCTCACCAGAGAAATTCCAAGAAAACCGGCCAACTTCGAACTCAACGATCCCGACGTCCAAAACCTTCAAACTAAGCACTCCGAGCTTCCTTAGGATCTCACTAAGCTCACTATAAGCTTAGAATTCCCTGAAAATCAACACATCACGAATGCATGAATAGTACTCAAATCAGACCTCGGGTTTTCAACGTGATTTCTAAGGTTTCTCGTTTTAAAACTAGTACCAAACGACTCAGGAGGTTGAAAGGATGAAGAATCTTACCTTTTTAACGTCGATCCATGAAAGTTCGAGGGTTTGGCCCTTGTCCGTACAATTTTGAAAGGGAGAGAGAGACTGAAACAGAGAGGAGAGAGAGAGAGCATGAGGGAAAGGAAAGGGGGTCCTGTGCATGTGTGTGGTCAAACCAAAACCATACATTCCAATTATTTAATCCCTAACCACACAAAACATATATAACAAACTTTTAATCCAACTCCAATTATTTTCCAAGACTTTAGGAGAGTAGGTATTTATTCAAATAACGCCACACGTACCTTAGTAACTGACAAGGGTAATTTCGTCAATTTCACAACCTCGATAATAAAATCTCGGGACTGGCTGTGACATTTATGCTTTATGAATTATCATGCTTTATCGAATTTACGTTACTGAGATATTATGTGCCTACGGGTGAATGATACTTATATATGGCTTTGGCCAGGGGATGTAGTGCCTACAGGTGGAAGATACTTATTTTTGGCTTCGGTTGGGAGATGTAGTGCCTACGAGCGGAAGATACTTATATATGGCTTCGGTCGAGAGATGTAGTGCCCTCGGGTGATTCCACTACTAAGAATACTATATGATATATGTTCTACGAAGGTTTTATGGCATGCTAGGGATTTCGGAAAACCTATTACTTATTATGCTATATGAGTTTTCTAAACTCGGGGTTAGTACGTTGATGCATAGCTGTTTTAGTATTACTATATATATAAACTTGGTCTACTCATGTTTTGTTTTGTGCCCCTTCAGGACTTAGAATCGAGGCATACAATCCCCGCGTCAGTATCTTTGAGTCCTTTTGGTGTAGGACCCACTCCTTTGTTCGTATAGTTTCATAATATTCCCTTTACAATGTTCTGGATTAGTTGTATGCTTTGAACACGTTCCATAATTGCATATTCATTATAGTTAAATTTATGATTTTTATATATGTTTGTTCTCTCTTCATAGCTCTCATGCATGTTAGAATGTCTTCGTCACCTTTGGGTGTCGGCCAGCATGTGCCTACCCTAGTGTTTGGAAGATATTGGGATCGGGCATGTCAATTTGGTATCAGAGCATGGTTGTTCAGAGCATACTTAGGATCTTCTGTTACTGTAGTAGTTTGTCGACCTTGACATCATTTGGATGTGAGGACTTTCAGATTTGTTGTCATTCGGCATAGTTGTGCAAACCTTTTTCTATTTGAATTGCCACATTCTTCTTGGAGTGTAAGAATTTGTTTCAGGATTGTGCCTCATCGGTGATGAAATGGAATGATGGGCGTCTTCGAACAATGGACCAATACTCTACGACATGCGTTTCCTAGGAATGGCAGGTAGAGTCGGATTTACATTGAAATGGTGTGAAATAGAAAATCTCAGTAAGAGGAAGTTTGGTTAAGACCAACTGAAGATTTGAATCAATGATGTTAATATGCGTCCTTAGGAATGGCGGGAAGAGCTGAATCTACATTGGTGTGTTGTGAAACAGAAAAATCTTAGTGGGTTAAAGTTTGGACCATACCAGCTGGAGTGTTCTAAAACGGTGATGTTACTCTGTGACATATGTTCCCTAGAAATGGCGGGCAAAGTCATATCTTTATGGAAATTGCTTGAAACATTCAAAGTGCGTGTTGGAAAAAGCGAGTAAGTGCTAGTTGTTGCATAGTTTAGCAACTGTTAGTTTGGTTAGACCAAATTAATGTCCTTAAGCTTGTTGTTTATGCTGGGGGAATTCATGTGGACGAATGCTCCAGCGACGTTTATGAACCTAACTGACCGGTTGTTCCCACATTTTTTTGACGATTTCGTGATTATCTTTTTGATAACCTTTTTGCTTACTCCAACAACGAGGTCAAGTTCACTAAACATCAACAATCAGCTTTACACCAAATTCTTCAAATGTTGGTTTTGTTTAGATTATATATATATATATTTTTTTTTTTTGAGAGACTTTTTTGTAGCAGACGCTATTCTTATCAATTTCCAAAAGGGTTGCGATCTTTGGAATTTGAAATCCGCACAAGGTGTTGTGAAATAGAAATATCTTTAGTCTTGTCAATTTCTATCGATAGTTCTTAACGATTCTTTGTGCTTCTCCTTATTCTTTATTGTGACAGCCCGTCCCGAAATTTTGGAATATTAATTGGTCTCGAGCGTCGAAGTTACTAAAATACCCTTGGACGTTATAGTGTGTTGTGTGTGTTGTGTACTTAGATTTTTGGATCCATCCATTATTTTCCTAAGTTTAGAACTAAGGCAAACTAAAAAGGATTTAGTTTTGTGGTTTTTGGTGGGTGACCCATGTGGACACACACACACACACACTCCATCACTCCCGTGCTTTCTCTCTCTCTTCCCTCTCAGACTTCTTTCTATTTTCCGTACAAACCGTACGGACAAACTTTGAACTCAAGCTTTCACGCACGGATCGATGTTAAAAAGGTAATGCTCTTGTTCCCTACAAGCTTCTAAGTCCATTCGTACCATTTTTAGGACTTGAAAGCTTGTAAAACCCGAGAAACCATCACCCCCGATTTGAGTATTGTTCACATGGTCGTAATTATGGTTGTTTCAGGGGATTTTAAGCTTGTAGGAAGCTTTAGGACATTCTTACGAAGCTCGGAGGACAAAAACCAAGCAAATTGGACGTCGGGAAGTCGAGTTTGGCGAGTTTGAAAGTTGGCCAAAACTATCATGTCTTCTTTGGCGAAATTCTGTGATTTTTGGAGCTTGAAATTGGTGAGACTTATCCCGAGGATGAGCCCAGTCAAGGACGACTCCGGGGCTACGACCCTTCGACATACCAGTGAGTGGGCTTTTGGTTTTCAGTAAATATTTATATACTCAATATTTTCCCATAAAATGTGTTTAAATGAAAGTATGCTTTGAAATGCAATGCATATAAATTTATATTCAGAATATGAAATGGTATATGATGCATAATATATAATTGTGGTGTTGTGGACACTCAGGTAAGCCAAGTGAGTTTATGAATTGTGAATGTGAATAACGGTTGTGATTATTTGAGAAGCATAGAGCTCATAAACCTGCACCCCAGTGATTGTGATTTAGCCAGAGATAAGGTACATGCCTGTTTATGATTTAGCATAGAGCTCATAAACATGCAACCCAGTGATTGTGATTTAGCCAGAGTTTAATTAATTGGTCCCTTTATTGTGCTTAGGTGCGTTTGTTAGTGGTGTTTCCGTCTACTTTAGATTGCACGGCTCTTTGATGACCGACTATCTGTGAGTGGACCCCTTTCAAAATGCATGTTTTTACTATTAGAAATGCATACATGAAAATCATGATTTTATGACTACATTTTATGAAACGTGTATGAGTTATCGGATTTACGCTTTATGAATTATCATGCTTTATCGAATTTACGTTACTGAGATATTTACGAATATGATTTATGAGATATATTTTGGAAATATTATGTTCATGATTGTTGTGCTTACTTAATGGTTATTCATACTATGTGCCTACGGATGAATGATACTTATATATGGCTTTGGCCAGGGGATGTAGTGCCTACAGGTGGAAGATACTTATTTTTGGCTTCGGCTAGGAGATGTAGTGCCTACGAGCGGAAGATACTTATATATGGCTTCAGTCGGGAGATGTAGTGCCCTCGGGTGATTGTGATACCACTACTAAGAATACTATATGATATATGTTCTACGAAGGTTTTATGGCATGCTAGGATTTTCGGAAAACCTATTACTTATTATGCTATATGAGTTTTATAAACTGGGGGTTAGTACGTTGATGTATAATTGTTTTAGTATTACTATATATATAAACTTGGTCCACTCATGTTTTGTTTTGCGCCTCATCAGGACTTAGAATCGAGGTGTAAAATCCCGACGTCAGGGCATTCCCGCATCAATATCTTAGAGTCCTCTTGGTGTAGGACCCACTCCTTTGTTCATACAGTTTCATAATATTCCTTTTACAATGTTCTGGATTAGTTTTATACTCTGAATACGTTCCACAATTGCATATTCATTATAGTTAAATTTACGATTTTTATTTATGTTCGTTCTGTCTTCATAGCTCTTATGCATGTTAGTATGTCTTTGTCACCTTTGGATGTCGGCCAGCACGTGTCTACCTTGGTGTTTGGAGGATATTGGGGTCGGACGTGCCATGTGTTCTCATTGGTCGTTGCATGAACACTTATCTTGCAAGTGATGCTGGGTAGACCAAATCTTTAGTCTAAATTTACAAATCATATGATTTGTCACAAATGGAAAATAAACATACTAATCAACACTTAAGTAATAATTCAATCAACAACAACCACATTATATACAAATTTTGGTTTTAAAACTTAATCAATTAGTCGTTAGACCCACTTTCTGCAATTGAACCATATTCATTGTTTTTCAAACACATTTGCGCCTATAGAGCCAAAAAGAATCCAAAAAATTATGGAGGTGAGACGTGGACTTTTGGATGAAAATGAAAAAAATTACCCTCAAGGCATACCGGGATTCTCACATGCATGCAACAGACAATAACAACTCAATCAAGGAAGAGTCAAAGGTGATCAATATGGTATTTATTCAAATCCCTCTTATCACTCCTCATCAATCACTTATTGATTTTATTCAAAAGGTAACTCTCAAAACTTCCTATATAATTTAGGAATAATTGTCATATCAATTGCAAGATATTATTTCACATAACATCTTGCAATTATTCACCCAATTACACCATATATGGCCGACCATTCTCCACGAATAGGCCTGGCTACTCTCCTATATATACCTTTATTATCTCATCAAAATGCTAAGCCATTTGTTACCCATAATGACACACCTCGATCCTAGAATCAAGGTGTGCTAGCCATCATGTGGGCGTGACGTAACCAAAAGTGCGATGCGGAAGCAAAAGATAAAAGAAATACGAAGGAATAAAAACCAACCACTAGCAATAATATCCAACTAGCATGCTAGAGTGAGTTTAAGTGTGAAACACATATATTCAGAGCATAAGTACTAAGTGCAGTCAAGTAGGACCATAACTAAATTACAACACCCGAAGGTGAGTCCTACATTTAAGTAGTCTGTCAGTACGCCGTGGGAATCTTCGTGGGCCACCAACGCTGCTAACTAGAACCTGGAGGGGCGCAAAACAAGATTGAGTGGGTCAGTTTTCAAAAATATTTCATTAAACAACACTTCTAACCCCTCACTGTAAAACCTGTATACTTTCCCAGAAAAATAGTATATACATAATCATATATCACAGCAAAACTCAAATCACAAGTTTTTAACACTTTTCAAGAATATGACATGCTATGATTCAAAACATGATAAGGATGCATCAATATAACAGATGAAATAATGAATTAACCAGAGACCCTGCAGCTGTCCTGTATGGTTAATTCTATAGCTTAATATCCAACCCAACCAGAGTCACCACTGTGACCTATACAGCACTACTCTGCAGATAAATCGGAACTACCTGAAGTAGTATGTACGGTAAGAATGGTGTAAGAATACGTTCTAGTGCTTCTCTCATCAACAACTGTATAATAATCTAAAGTCACCTACAAGTCGGAACCACCTCTAATGGTCTGTACGACATGTCGGAACCACCTCTAATGGTCTGTTCGACATGCACCTACTTGGATCCAAGGTGAGCATGTGGTGTGGGGTGAATAATATAAGCACTAACACCAGGGGTGCAGGTTATGAGCTCTCAACAAAAATCACATCATCAATAAACTATATGAACATAAAACTCACCTGATACTCACATGTGTGTCCACAGCACCATTTCACATATATGCATCAAATACTAACTCATATATTTCATATAATATGCATGCACGGAATTTTAAAATATACTTTCATTTATATTCAATTTCTGGGAAAAATCAGTAGTATATAGGTATATACAGAAAATAACTGCCCACTCACTGTTAAGTCGAAAGGTCATAACCCCCGTGACGCCCTTGAACGCGCTCGTCCTTGGGATAGGTATCACCTATATGTGAAACAACTATAAAAACGTTATTTAAAGCACATAACCAACAATACGTAATAACTTCTCATACGATGCTCAATTTGGGTATATGAATATACCACAGTGACCTACTCGACGTCACGGACGTCAAGGTATTTTTAGAAAATAATTTCAATGCCGCACGCGCCCCCACACGCGTCATCTCCTTCCTCCAGTCACCGGACTGGTTTCGCCGACGCCAGAAAACTGGGGGGTTGCAAGGATGAAGGAACTGACCTTTTTGATGTCGATCCGTGAAGATTTGAGGGTTTTTTATTCTTGTCCGTACGAGTTCGAGAGGGAGAGTGAGGAAGAGTGAACTGAGAGGGAAGAGAGAGAGGGCACGGGAGAGGAGAGAGAGAGTGTGAGGTTTGTTTTGAGTGTGTGTGTCCTTCCCCTAACCACCCAAAATGCAAACCAATTTTTAATCCAACTCAATTTTTCCAAAAACTTAGGAATGTATGAATTATTCAAATTAAACAAGTCACACATTCCTTAGTAACCTTTAAGGGTAATTCCGTCAAATCACATCCACGATAACTGAATTTTCGGTACGGGCTATGACACATAAACTCCTAAACACATTCTTTTTAGAATTCTAACTTTGGCATCGGAGATTCTTCGGCTAAAGCCCCCTCCATTCATCGTGGGCATGTGAGGCTTTTGACCTAAATCTCAAGTGTTATTATTTTGCAGCTGCATTTTCATAAAAATAAGAGACGGCGGATATTTGCATCCAAATCGCCATTTTTATTCACGTTAAATTTAGGAAGCTTTTATTTAAACCCAATATCTCTTCCCACCCAAAATATTTTTGGAATTTCCCTTTACCCCTTAAAACAAACAAACAAAAATTGTAAAGTAATTTTCAAGGAACAGAAGCCACTAGATTTGACGGCCGTTCCTCTTAACACTCAGAATTATGAGACTTTTAGTTGAGTTGTGAAATTAAGTATTTAAGGGTATGAGGTTGTAAATTTAAGTTCAAGGTTGATAGTTTAAAGATGAATTTTTTTTATAAAAAATATGTTTACAAATATTTTTCTAATATTTATTTCAACACTGTAAACATGGGAATTCCTGCGTTGAATGAGACAAGAACACGTGTATAAAATAATATTTGTATTAATGATTTAAGGGTTACAATCTCTTCTACCAATTTAGCCTTTGATTCGATCTTCGTAATGTGTAAATTTGTGGATTGTGTTGTTGATCCAAGGGCCGTCGGGGCTTGATCCTAGATGAACAATTGATGAATGATGAACACTTTCTTCAAGGGCCATCGGGGCTTGATCTTGAATTGGTGGAAGTTCTTCAAGGGTCATTGGGGCTTGATTTTGAAGGAGGATTTCACGAAGAACGAAGAGGGCTTTCTTGATTCGTCGGGATTTGCTTGAGAGTAGAGAAAGTGTATGTAAATTTTCTCCCTTGATCCTTTGATGGAGAGGTCTATTTATAGGCTTTGAGAATGAATTACCACCATCCTTTTGCTTTGGTGAATGTTGTAGGTGGATTGGGTGGATTGTTGTAGGTGAATTGGGTGGAGGTTGTAGGTGAATTGGGTGGATTGTTGTAGGTGAATTAAGTGTATGATGTAGGTGAAATGAGTGGATGTTGTAATTTTGATGCAATGGTCAACATTTATTTTACCGAAATTTCAATGTCTACAAATGTAATTTTAATGCAATGGCCAACATTTATTTCATCAAAATTTCAATGTCTACAAATGCCCCTACTTCAAGGCGCATTGTATACATGTGATTGTCATGTGTAGAAGATGCATTTTGAAGTCCCTTAATGTAGATGTCGATCCAAGGGCTGTTGAGGATTAATCTTGAATTGGGCTGGGAGTTTCTTCAAGTGTCGTTGAGGGTTGTTCTTGAATTTTGTTTGAAATTTCTTCAAGGGCCGTTGAGGCTTGATCTTGGATGAAATTTGGACTACAAGGAACTTCATGTGGTAGATGATCTTTGGCTTTGGTAATGGATGAATCGACACGTATTTTGTTGCGCTTGTTGACTTTCCACAGTTTTGATATTGAACTAGGTTGGAGTGTTTTTTGGTTTCCTCCAATTGTTGATTTTCCATAAGCTTAATCTTGAACTGGGATGGAGGGTGTTCTGGCTTCCTCCAGAGGTTCGAACTTACGCCTTTTATCTGGAGTTGATTATGATTCAAGGGTGGTGGACACTTGATTTTGAATTGGACTTGTGATTTCTTCAAGGGCCGTTGGGCTTGATCTTGAATTTAAATAGAACTACAAGCGGCTTCAGGGTTCAGACATATGGCAGGCAGGCACGAGGCAGAGGTGATGCCCTGTTTCTTTGTTCAATCTTTTCAATTCATATTGAAGAGGGTTAAGGGATGAATCAGCATTTGCAGTTGTCGCGTTTGCTGATGATCCATAAGATTGATGTTTCATTGTCACTCGTCTTATCTGTTCTTCAGGCAGATGTGGCATCTTCTCTGGAAGTGTATCGACCATTGAAGACGACTACTTGAGAGCAATGTTAGGTAAGTGATAGGGATTTTTATTACTCATGTGAATGCGATAAAAACCTCCTATTTTACTTGCAAGAATCACAAGGTTATTGTAGTATAAACGGATCTCGCAAGGTCATTCTCCACAGGGATTATTAAATAATTCGAAACAAATCAGATTTCAATTAATGATTGTAAAGTAGAAATTTGGATGATTGATTTTATAACCTACTTAAAGTAAAAACGAATTTAATGAATTAAAATAGATAATCTGCAATATTAAAGCTAGAGAAAAGAAAACAGTTATGAGAAAATCAAATTAAGAAGGCACTAGGGTTCCACCATCACCTAGCAATCCTATGAATTTTTACCAATTACTTATGATCTACACATGCCACTTTGAAGGTTAGATTTTCCTAATTCATATTCTACTTGGAACCTCCAACATAGAACGTATATCTAACATGCAACCCGTCCGGACGTTCGGATCAAATCTAAACATGAAAGACTCATTATGCTTTATGAAAATCTCTTGAAAAACCATGCAATCCTTAAGACGTGATATTCATCTTAAGAGAAATTACAATTATTAATCACAAGAAGCCAGCGTCAATTTCAGGGAACCTTCCGACCAAAATTGCATCAAATTACTTTTCTAAAGATCCTAATGGTGATCAGGCATTACGACAATTAGATAGTTTTTATCCCGGTGATTAACAATTCAAAGTCCGCATGCAATCAATCATAAGAAATTAAATAAAAATCACATATTCATGCTAAGGCTCAAGGCTTCGCCCTAGCAAAAGAAATTAGTTCCGCATATTCATAATTGAAATCATAGAAAATATTCTTAAGAAAAGGATTGAAAACACCTTCAAGTAGAAAATCTTCAAAACCCTAGCACTTCTCTCTGTCTCCAATATTGCATAAAATAAAGCGTAATAAAAAACTGTAGACGGCTAAGCAATATATTTGCTAAGCCACCACACAAACCCTAGCCAACTAAAATTAATAAAAACCCTAAATAAAAATAGTAAAATTCGTCTAAAATCTGAACAGCCACGTTTTGGCCCATAAGCTGCTCCAAAACTGGCCCAATATAGCTGGATTTGATGTTTGGAATATTCTGAACACTTTTCCAGAAGGCCACGAACCCATCCGAGGTCATCTTGGGCTCCAAAAACGTCATTTAAGCCCAAAAACGTCATTTTCCAGCACTGCGCACTGCTTCTTTATTTCATCGCCAGAAAATAACCGCTTGGTGGAAAAATCCCAAATTTTGATACGATCAAGCTAAGTGACTCACGAACGTCCTCCAACTGGAATTACTCCAAAATTCGTCCATTTAGTCCTGTTTTACTCCAGAGGAAGTCGAAAGTCCTATATTGAAAATACAATTCAAAGTATCAAAATTCTTCCAATATATTAACCAAAATATACTAAGATTAGGGTAAAATATATAATATAAAATCTACTCATCAGTAAGCAATCAGGGAAGAGGTTCCAGGCAGTCGGTTCCAGATCGGAAGGCTGACTCCAAGTACCAACTGATTACTCTCATTCTTATTGTCCTGCAAGTAAGAACAAGGACAAACAAAAGGACATGGAGAAAGCATGATATGAGACATTCTCGCTTTCGACCTTGATGATATGAGATACTTTTTCTTTTGAAAAAGTCTTGGCAATTTGACAACATTGCGTGGTGAGGCTTTGCTCTTCGGTGACGGTGCCAACAAAAGGTTGTTGAAGCTTTTCGAGCTCTTTGATTAGAGCAACGGCACCGGGCTCGAATTTGACTTAAACTCCTCCACCTGGATTATGCGGTTCTGCAGGGAAGGGCGTCATGCTACAGTGATTTGTTCCCGCCCATCATTCCGCGTTCTTCTCTGCTTGTTTCTTTTGCATAGTAGAAGTGGTGCGCAAACTTTTGCCTTTAAATGGTCCTTCAGAGCATCACTTCTCAGCGACTTATCCATGCTTGGCAGCTTCAGTGTAAAGAGCCAACATCATATCAATTGTCCTGAAGTATTTGCTGAGGAAGTTCGAGACCCGTCGACTGTTGGAGATGAGCACTCGAGAGTAGTGCTAGGTAAGCAACCAGGCAAAGGTTCCGGGCAATCAGTTCCCGATCGGAAGTTTAATTTCAGGTTCCGACTGATTGCTTCCTTTCTCCTTCTTCTACAGGCAAGAGCAAGGGCAAAGGAAATGATAGGGGAAAGGCATGATATGAGATACCTTTGCTTTCAACCCTGATGATATGAGATACTTTTGCTTTTGAAGAAGTAGCGGATGATCAGCACATGTATTTGTTGTGCTTGTCTCCACATGCTTCGATGCATCATTTTCACTTGCCTCATCTGTTCTCCAGGCATCTGGTATCTTCTTCGGCATCACATCAACAGTTGAAGATGAGTACTTAAGAGCAGTACTAGGCGAGCAATCAGGGAAGGGATTCCAGGCAGTCGGCTCCAAATCAGAAGGCTGATTCCAAGCGCTGGCTGATTGCTCTCTTTCTCCTTGCCCTGGAGAGAAGAACGAGGACAAAGAAAAGGATAGGAAGAAAACATGCTATGAGATAGTCTTGCTTTCAACCTTAGTGATAAGAGATACTTTTGCTCTGGTGTGACTTGGTTGTAGAGGTGTTTCCAGGGAGGAAGAAAACTGAGTATGTTGAAGGGTTTGGTTACAGATGCATTTGGCAAGGAAGAAAAGTCATGCATTTTGGATATGTGCCTTGCCATATAGGATGAAGGTCGAACTATATAGTGATTTCCCAATAGCAAGTGGTAGTGCGGATGTGGCCTTGTCATCCACGCTTGTCGACCAAAAGTGTGGTAGTTGGAATAATGACCTTTACGCGTTTTCAACTATGTTAGAGATCTTTGACAAAGTTGCACGTGATAGCTGAAAAGCTAAGATTGCGTCTGAAAAGTGTTGACGGACTTTACGCAGGAAAATCCGACTTTTGAAATTCGAAGAGTGGTGTCTCTTCGATTTTTTGAACAAGTGGTTGTGTTGCCTCTCCTTTTAAAGAGGTGTCAATTGTATTCAACATGCACACTTTGAAGATTGCCTGCTCGTGAAAATCATCTCCGGTGTATTTCTGAGCTTTTACTCTATCCAACCCTTTTCTTTTAACATTTTTGAATATGGCTTACCCATCTAACATTTTCTTAGATTTGAGTCTCAGCGGTAACACAGGTGTGCCGCATCAGGGTAATATATGGTGCCCATCCTTCTTATCTTCTGATGGCCCTTTTACAGTTGAAGACTCTGTGATGAGCGACAATGACTATGGTTATAGCTAGGAACCTCCTCACTCCTAGAGATAATAGGTTGCTTTCAAGGCGGACCGATAAGTTGGCTGTCCAAGACTCCCTGGCTCTTAGTGTTTAGTGTGTGGGCTATGTGTCCAACATGGGCCAGCGCCTACTTGCTCGAACTCACCAAGTTGAATCATTGACGATCGGGGTGGAAAGTCTTGGAAGAAAGATCAAACATCTCAAGCATGAGAATCGAGAGTTGCGTATGCTTACAAATGATTATTCGACGAGCATGAAGAGAAAGCTTGATCATCTGTAGGAATCTGAAGGTTGAATTCAAAGCGACCATCAGAAGTTTGTGGCTGTCTTCCAGAGGCACCTTTTGGCTTCGCTTTCTGGCGTTCGACCAAGTATTGAGGCACCACCTGATCAATCTTTAGTGCCTTCTTCTTCTAGGGTTCTGCCGAGTGCTGAGGCTTCACGTGAGCAATCGTTGTGAAGTTTCCTTTTTTTTTTTGTACTTGTAATTTCTCGGAGATATCAATAAACAGACTTTATTTTATCCAGCGTATTGTGTTGAAACACATATCTCACTAAGATGTGTTACTTGGTGCGAAATATATAAGCACACAAATTAAACCCTCTTTTTATCAAATGTAGTAAAGTATGTAAGTAGGGATCGTTCTAAACCGGGGATTAGGAGGGCTTGCTAAAACCTCTAAACTAACTCAAAAACATAAAAACAAAGTTAAAAACGTTTGAATAGACTTAAAGAACTCAAAACAGGTTCACAAGACTCAAAATAACTTAAAGACACTCAAAACTGCCTAAAAACACAAACTAGGCAGTTTCTGACTCTAGCACAACTTTGGACGAAATTTGGGTTTTGACTTGACTCAAAACACTCTAAAACACAAACAAACAAATTTTAAACACTTTGAAACAAGAAAGTAAAAGGGGATTTTAGTTTTGATGAATTTGAAACAAACAAACAAGTTATAAAACTAGGAAGATTGTAAAACAAATTTAAGAAATAAGATGATGGATGGATTAGTTAGAGGTCCGTTCTTCACACATGACACACTTGTATATGAATTGATTTCCAATTGCTTTTCAATAAACTATGATGCTCAACACCCCAGATTAATTAGGTACGCTTAAATTAATCCTCAGATTTTCCTAATTTCATTGAATTGGATGATTGCATACAACAACCCAAAGCATTCCCCACAAGTTCCCTACATGAATTGCATAATAGAGATACAAGCAAGAATCATTAAGTTCTATAAAAATCATAAGCATTGACGAAACACTTGTAACTATGAATTGCATGAAACTTATGCCAAGAATTCAATTAACGCGATTGTGATAAACAACCTTCACTACTTATGAATATAAATTTGTAACGATTAGGTGAAACTCATTTATATTCTAGCATATAATTCATGCATGAAAACTAAGTATGCATCCTTAATAAACATACAAGAATTAGTTATGAATAAAATAGATAATTGAATTGCAATCACAACTTATCAAATCACAATTGGAAGAAATCAATTTAAATCTCAAGCATGTTCATGGCTTCAAACTTCCCCCTAACTAAATAGGGGTTTAGCCACTCATACTTACAAAGCAAAGATAAACAAATTTAAACATTGAAAACAAAAGAAAGAAAACACCTAAAAACGCTCCAACAATCCAATTTGAATGGCAAGCACGTCCAAGATCCTTCTTCTTCTCTTTGTAGCGGCACAAGGTGTGGTTTGATGGATGAGTGGTAAATTATGGTGGTGGATGGATATAGGTGGGTTATGGTGAAGGGTGGATGGGTGGATTGTGTTCTCTTTGGTTTTCTTCCCCCTTGTTATGGTGAAGGGTGGATGTATTTATAGGCTAGGGAGAGGACCACTCCATTTCCTTTGCATGTGAGCTTGTGTGGGTGTGTGTTGGCATGTTTCCTCTTTACATTTACACACACATGCTTCATCATTTCAACCACAAAACACACACATTTTCTGCCATGTTTTTCCCTTTACATTTACGCACACATGACCTCCATCATTTCAACCACAAATCAACCCATTTTATGCCCATGTGTGTGTGTTTCCTTTGCCCATGTGTGTGTGTTTCCTTTGCCCATGTGTGTGTGTTTTTCCTTTGCATTTGTACACACATGTTCTTCATTATTTCAGCCAACAATCCACCCATTTTCTGCCCATGTCAAACTATCCATGCCTTGCCTTTCTCTTTGTGTATGTGCTGTCCACGTTTCTGAACCTTTCATTGTTACAATGCCCATAACTTCTTCTAGAAAAATGATATTAACAATCCGTAAATTGCTCCAGAAAGTAGACATCCGTAGCTTTCCACGAATATAAGGCTCATTTTCTAATTCATTCTGAGCTGTTTGTAACATGCTTTCAAAGTCAGCTAATCTGCACAGGCAGTTTTGACGAATTTGTTACTTAATAATTCACTTGTGCTACTTTTCTTTTCTTTGCTTGATAAATCACACAAAATACAAAAACATAGTAAATAGCTCAAAAATGTAAGGAACTAACTAAGAAAAGACGAGTGAATTCGAAGTAAAAATATATATAAATATGATCCGATCATTACTTCCCTCTTTTTTTTTTTTTTTTTTTTTTTTGACTTGCTGACAGTAGTAGCAACATTTTCTCTTTTTTTTTTTTTGCATGGTGCCTGATGCACCAAGATTCCACCTTTTTTTTTTTTTTTTTTTTCAGAATAGTACCATGCACCAAGATTTCACTATATATATATATGTGTGTGTGTGTGTTTTGATGGATGTTACCTGACGCACCAAACACCTTTCATAATTTTTTTTTTGCACAGTCACCGGACCATTCTTCTTTGCGTTTTTCTCTGCATGCGGATCACTGTTTGCACAGCTACTGTACTGCATTCTTCCCCGCATGCGGACTATTTTCACTTGGTTCTCTGGAGACTATCATTTACACAGTCACTGCACTATTGTTGCATATGCAGATCAGTTTCACTTGGGAGATCATTATGCATATATAGGGCTGCATAGTCACTGCACCATATGCGGATCAATTTCTTTTGCAACTGTTGAGATCGTTGTATATATATATAGGCATACGCACACACATACACACATAGGGCACTGCATATTCACTAGATAGCTGCTGTCTGGCTGCAATCACGACTGCATGCACCGCTTCCTGTGTTCCTCGCGTCTGCCGCTTGGTAAGTCTCCTGTATTTGCTACCGCTTTCAACTTTACATCTTCGTCGACTGGACTTTCATACGTAGCATCCTCCATTGCTCCTGCTACTAACAGTGCGCCTATTGTATCAAGAGGATCCTCAACTACTGATGCTACTACTAACAACGTGCCTTCTGTATTTGGAGAATCCTCGTCTGCTGCCTGTTGAACTCGGTGCTGGAAAAAAAGTGGCTACAGGTGCATGTTTGAAGGCTGCGGTGAAGGAAGACACGAAGGCTACAAGTGCAGGTTTGAAGCCGAGGACGACTTTGACATGCACATACGTAGGTTGTCCCATCACCATGTGTGTGTGTGTCGTGTGTATATATATATATATATATATATATATAATGTGTTTATTTGTATATGATATATGTGTACCCCACTGATGGATTTCTTTGCTGCAGTACTAGAATTCTTTAATTTTGAGAAGGTAGAGCAGGATGCTAGGATCCTCACGAAGCTTTTCAAAGACGTGGGTGTACTTGCTACCTAGTGCTTGTGCAAGAGACTGCAACGAGGTTTCGCTGTGTAGTGCCTTTTGATAACAGTTTCCCTTGGTGGTGCGCTGCCGTGTGGTGCTGTGCAAGAGACTGCAGCGGGGTTTCGCTGTGTAATGTCTTTTGGTCTCAATTTTTTCTTGGTGGTGACATCGACATGCGGTGCAAGAAACTTCTTGCGTAGTCGCTGCAGGTTTGCGTAGTGCGATTGTGTAGCATTTTGGTTTCCTCTACCCCTGTAGCGTGCTTTGAAGGACCGTCTTGTAGCTGCCCTATTTGCCGTGCTGCTTGGAGCTTGTTCCAGCGTGTCACTTTTACCGTGTGGGGTTGTGCAAAAGACTGCAGTGAGTTTATGCTGTGTAGTGCCTTTTAGTCACAACTTTCCTCAGTGGTGACGTTGCCGTGCACATTGACCTTGCTGCTTGCCGTGGGCTCTTTGTCGTTGCTGCTTGGAGCTTGTTCCAATGCGTCACCTTTACCGTGTGGGGTTATGCAAAAGATTGCAGCAAGTTTATGCTGTGTAGTGCTTTTTGGTCATAACTTTCCTCGGTGGTGATGTTGGTGTGATGTTCTCCCTTTGTAATACGGCTTTGTAACCAAATCATTCCTTTAAAGAAATAAAGTATTCATATTTTGAATTTGCTTTTTTTTTTTTATTCTTCAAAGTGTTTGTGTTTTTTGTTGATGATGTGACTGTACTTGAAGTTTTGAAGTTTTGAAGTTTCAAGTTGCCTACGTACCCTCGGTTGAGGAGGGATCAAGTCATGACATAGTTCAAATGAGCGATGATTTTTTTTTATGGTTTTAATGGTGATTTTGATGATGATTTTGCCATACACAGTTGTGCTCTTGTGGGCAAGGAGCTTTGGTGTTTGTCAAGCAATCCGGGAGAGTCGTTCCTTGTAATCTTCATAGCAAGGAGCCTTGACTGAGTAGCTGAATAATTTTTTGAGGAAGAAGAGATCGTGCATGGTCGATCTTTGTGTCGAAATTTCCTCATCTTCAACACTTTCATGTCACTTTGGAGGTTGGCAAAAACTGCTTTGCCCCCTTTCCGATTGGGGTACTTATGGAGAAGACATATGCTTCTTGTGCAGTTTCTTCGGAGTGACATGAGTCCATCCTTCAATTTTACTCGGCTTGATTGGCATGGTTTTGGAGCATGCCCCCAGCGATTGAGGTGAAGATTTTGAGTTGATAGAGCCAGAAGTGACGTCTTCTTCTGGGATTTCGTCTTCTTTATCTTCTTGGGCCTCCTCTTCAATGTCGTCTTCTTGGGTTTGTTAGCGTGAAGATTGGCCGGTGTTGATGATGGTGCGCCTCCTTACCTTTAATGGTCCTTTTGTGTCAACCTCCAAAGTTGCTTAGCGCTTCATCCTTGAAGGAATCAAGCTTCGAATATCGCCTTTTTCTACTAGCCCGTCGAGCTTTTCTTCCTTTGACATTGTCTCCCTATTTCTAGAAAGCTTCTTGTTGTCTTCAAGTCTTTCCAAAGCTGACCGACGAGAAGGAGAGCTAGCCGTGTTGCTTTGCCTCTTAGGTTTTGACAATCTTTCAAAAACAAAGCTTTAGGATGTTGGCATGTTAAGCTTCTTGAAGATGGAGGTTCAGTTTTGACCACCAATGCGATTAAGTGCTGAGATTCTGGGTCTTGAACGATTCATCCTATCGAAGACTGACGTCCGAGGGGCGGATTTAGGCTCCTCTTGATCTTGTTCAATGCTCACGCTAATGTGTTGAGTGCTACTATTTTTCGCTTTGCTTGAAATCTTCACGAGTGCATTTGGTGTGAAGCCAAGTCCAGCTTTGTTGTTGTCAACTCCGTAACCATTCTTCTTTAACTTCTTTTGAGTCTCGGTGAGGTCACGTTTTTTATTTTTGACGGTGTTTGAAACCTTCTTTCCACGATTCGAAGACAAAGCGAAGTCGTACCCAACTTTCGACATGAGTTTGTTCGACATGAGTTTGTAGGCATTTAGATCAAAACCTTTTTCGGTCCTCTTGGTTGGGAGAAAGCTTGGTTCCACCCCCTTTGGTAGAGCTTTTATGAAGCCTTGTGGTAGTCTTGCAACCTTAGCGTCGCTTAGCTATGTCAGAGGCAAAACTGCATTCGTCTTGAGCAACTTTACATTATGCCTGTGCTGCTGTGCATCGGCTTTGCTTGCTCCTGTTTCGAACGGAGATTGACCATTCTTTCTTCTCGACATCGGGATGTATCGGAAGACGGGTGTATTTGGTCCATTTAAGGGCATCTTACTCCCTTTGGTTGTTGTAGGTTTAGCAAGCTCATCATCGTTCTTGCTTGAAGACGGCATAGCTTCTTCTTCTTGCTTCTTGGGCAAGGGTTGCCACTCCCGCTTTTTAGGTGTTGCTTTGCTCATGGATTTGATCTCTTTTGGAAGAGTTTTGGGCACCATGTCTTCGTCCATGTAGAACTTGGCGTTTGCGAAATGTGATTCGGCTTTGGTGAATGGTTTGGTGTCGCCATAGATCACCTTCACTCATTTTCGGTAGAATTTTAAACATTGGTGAAGGGTGGACGGTACTACTCCATTCGCATGGATCCAAGGCCTTCCTAAGAGCAAGCCGTAGAAAGTTCTTGCATCAATCACGTGGAATATCATGCTTGACTTGAGTTCACCAATAGTCATCTCCACTCAGATCATGCCTATCGCTCTTTGTCCTCCTTGATTAAAACCTTGGATTAGTAGACGACTTAGGGACAGTTCCTCAGCCTTGATGCTGATTGTAGTCATTGTTGACTTTGGCATGATGTTTATGGCTGATCCACCATCCACAAGCATGTGGTTGACTTTGTGCTCCCTTACGTACCCAGAGACAAAGAGAGGACAGTTGTGAAGCTTGGATCCTAGCAGCAAGTCTTCGTCGGTGAAGCAGATTGCGTCCTCGACGGCACAGCATGTGGCACATTCATGTGGCCGAAGCTTCAAGCCTTCGTTCCTGCTTTCTTGCACTTTGTGGTCGTCGGAACTTACCAAGACCACTGGCAGTGCTCTTCGCATCTTCTTTGGCAATCGTAGCGCTGTCTCAATGCTAAAGTGTGTTGGCAGACCTTCTTCGAGCGTGAGAGTTTTTCCCCCCTCAGTGGCGATAACTTTGCCTTTTAAGGGCTCTTCCATCTCTACTTCAACCATGTGACAGGCGACGGTAGCGCACTGTTGGAAAAAGTCCTTCGGGAAGTACTCGTGCAAGGAGACAGGAATGCGTGGCTCTTTCTCCATAGGTTCCCCAACATACGTTCGCTTAGCAGTTTTTCCGTTTCTTTTAGGCTTCCTACTGTTGCGGCGACGGTGTTTTCTCCCTTGTTCCACCTTTAGCCTTGTGGCTTGTGGTTTTGGTTTCCTTGTTTTTTTTGTAGGTCACCAATGTCCATGCTTCTTCATCATCGATATGTGCATCTTGGTCGCTTGCCCCTAGTGATGGTTATGCAGAAGGTGCCATGCAGCTTGAGCATTGACGGAAATGGTCAGGTGTCACGTGGAGAGGCACGAGATTGAAAAATCCAAATGCAATTGTAGTAGTATGTGTTGCTGCCGTGTCTTCAAGGTCGAGCTCGATTTAACCTTGTTGCGCTAACTTTATGATGAGTTATTTAAGGATGAAACACTTGCCAACAGGATGGCTCACGATACAATGGTACTTTACGCGATTCATCTTTTCAGGGAGTTTGCATTCCGGTAACTTGAGCACCTTCTTTTTCAGCAAGTCGTCTAACATTGCATCCATGTCTGAGTCAAGAAAAGGGTACACCTTCTGCTTCAATTCCTTAAGGTGTTTTTGTACTTGTCTTGGGTGTGAGGAGGCTCACCTCTCTTTATCTCATTTGCTTTAGTCTTGGAGGAGATCTTGATAGGCGCGGATGAGGTCTTGATGGGCGCGAAGGAGGTCTTGATGAGCGTAGTGTTGACGGTGAACTCTTCCTTGGGGGGCTTCTTCCTAGTCTTGTCTACATTTGGGGAAAACAGCTTATCCTTCTTGAAGTCGGTGATTGGCTCCCTCTTCCCGTGGTTGGCGATACTCAACTCCATGTCGTAGGAACGAGTTGCTAGCTTTTGAAATGTTCTCGGTTTTATGCCTTGAAGGAAGTAATGTAACCCCCAGTGCATGCCTTGAACGCACATCTCAATGGCGGAGGTTTCGGAAAGCCGATCTTTGCAATCCATACTTAACGAACGCCATATATTGATGTAGTCGACAACAAGTTCATCCTTCCACTGTTTCGTACTGGTCAGCTCCAGCATGCTTACTGTGTGGCGCGTGCTGTAGAAGCGGTTGAGGAATTCCCTTTCTAGTTGATCCTAATTGTTGACAGATTTAGGCTCGAGGTCGTTGTACCATTCAAAGGCGTTACCTTTCAACGAGCGCACAAACTGCTTGATGAGGTAGTCTCCCTCCGTTCCAACATTGTTGCAAGTTTCAATGAAATGGGCAACATGTTGTTTTGGGTTTCCTTTTCCATCGAACGACATGAATTTTGGTGGCTGATAACCCCTTGGCATCTTCAAAGCGTCAATCTTCTTGGAGTAGGGCTTTGAGTACAACACGGAGTCATGGGAGCTTCATTCGTACTGTGCCTTGATGTTGCTAGTGATCATCTCCTGCAGCTGCTGGATAATGAGAGATCCCATGAATGTTGCTGATTGGTTTGGCTTTAGCTTCTCTTCGACTTTCTACGCAGAAGGCTCCTCATCCTCGTTGTTTTCCTTCTTTACTGGATTATCCTCTTGCTCGACTTTCACGTTGGGCTTCGTATCTAGTTGGTTGACGAGTGCGGTGATTTGCAGGTCTTTCTCCTCCACAGTCCGTGTGAGTTTTGCGATCGCTTCATTCATTTGAGCCAGCTGCTCTTCGATTGAAGTTGCTCTGGTAGTCATGACTTGCATGGCTATGCTGTTTCTTGAGTCGACATCTGAAAGTATGGGCTTCGAGTACTTCCTCGGGCTTTCCTTTCTTGGCACCCTTAGCGAGGCCAGGGTGATCACGGGTTCGTGCCTCAGGTGGTCTTGTGCCTTTAGCGGAGCTGATGTAGGGGTGGAAGAGGTGGCAAAAAGAGCCTTTGCCTTGCTTCGGGTTATGATGCTTGAAGTGACACCACCTGCGCGATGACGCTCTTGTTCCTTGCATTGGTTGCGAGAACAGCTTGAGCCTTCCTTGATGCCATTTTTGCTTTTTACTGATTACGAAGATAGAGATGAGTGGTAGAGATTGTCCCATTAGGCGTGCCAAATTTGTAAACACGAGAATTCCTACGATGAACGAGACAAGAACACGTGTACAAAATAATATTTATATTAATGATTTAAGGGTTACAATCTCTTCTACCAATTTAGCCTCTGATTCGATCTTCGTAATGTGTAAATTTTTGGATTGTGTTGTTGATCCAAGGGTCGTCAGGCCTTGATCCTGGATGAACGATTGATGAATGATGAACACTTTCTTCAAGGGCCGTCGGGGCTTGATCTTGAATTGGTGGAAGTTCTTCAAGGGCCGTTGGGGCTTGATCTTGAAGGAGGATTTCATGAAGAACGAAGAGGGCTTTCTTGATTCTTCGGGATTTGCTTGAGAGTAGAGAAAGTGTATGTAAATTTTCTCCCTTGATCATTTGATGGAGAGACCTATTTATAGGCTTTGAGAATGAATTACCACCATCTTTTGCTTTGGTGGATGTTGTAGGTGGATTGGGTGGATTGTTGTAGGTGAATTGGGTGGAGGTTGTAGGTGAATTAGGTGGATTGTTGTAGGTGAATTAAGCGTATGATGTAGGTGAAATGAGTGGATGTTGTAATTTTGATCAAATGGTCAACATTTATTTTACTGAAATTTCAATGTCTACAAATATAATTTTAATGCAATGGCCAATATTTATTTCACCGAAATTTCAATGTCTACAAACACCTCTTCAATTTTTAAGCCATTATAAGCGTTAGTGGGTAAAAATAAGTTTAAATAGGTCATTTCTTAAAACTTTGAAATTAAAAAACAAAAAGAGTAAAAAAATAAAAAATAAAAAATAAAAGAAAAAAGAAAAAAGAAAATAAAAGCAGAAAACAATTTCGGACAAGGAAATCTGCTTCACGTTGTATCTGGTTTATCTACTCCGGTAGTTGGACACAAAATTTTTCAAGACCGCAGTTAAAACTGTTGGTTCTCCTCCTAACTACCCGAGTCAAAAGATTCAGAAAACTACACTAAACCCCACCGATCACACTCCCACAACCTCCCCTCACTTTCTCTACCAATTTTCCCGAGAAAATTCCCACCACAGGTTCTCAATCTCCATCTCAAGGGTAAGCACTCACTCCATTCTCTCTACTTTGCTGCTCGTTTCTCATGTTTTCTCGATCTGGGTCTGTCAGATTTTAGGTGTTTGTCATTAGCCTCTGGGATATTTGAGGTTGTTTTTGCACAGTCAAGATTGGTTAGTGGGCACAAAAATGATGTCCTCGAGAAGAAAGAAGTGGACAGAGTCCGAGGAGAGAACTCTGATCGACAGATACGGAGAGATGATCGCTCATGGGACCCTTGCTAAGATGAAAACTAGAGAGAAAAAGTTTAAACCCATTGCCTGCTATGTGAATTCTGTGCACCATCTTCGAGACTCGATCGCGTATCGTTGGCAGTGGTCTTGGAAGGATGTTTCCACCAAGGTCCAGAACATGAGGCACCAGTATATGCTTGTGAAACAGAAGATTAAGAAACAGCAACCCGAGTGTAATTCGGGGGGTGGTGGTGGTGGTGGTGGTGGTAGTCGTGGTGGGAGTGGGGAGTGTAGTGAGGAGGAGTTTGATTGGATGGAGGGCCTCGCTCATTGGTCAAATTTTTTGAGGTATAAAGACGTTTTTGGGGATGTGGAGATTGTGAGTAATAGGGGTAATGATTTGATGGTGTCTGTGAATGGGGATGGTGAGAATGGTGGGGGGTTTGTGGGGAGTGGAAGGGGAATGGGGCTTCTGGAGTTTGGGCAATTGGGGCATTCGGATGGGGATTTTGGGGCGGGGATTGATGGGGTTGAGAATGGAGTGATGGGTTTGGGATTTGAGTACGACAGGGAGGAGGGAGAGGAGAATTTTAATAGTAATGATCGGTTGAGGCAGAATGGAGATGACAAGTTTGTGTGCGAAGGAGTGGAGCAAAGTGGTCATAATTTAAAGAAGAGGAAGAAGAAGAAGAGGGAGGTGTCGACGGGGTTGGGAAAGAAGAAGGCATGGGCCTTTCTATGTAACCAACTGGGCAAGTTGAAGGAAATGGAGGCACAATTTGAGCATCGCGAGGCAGCGAGAGAACGGGACAGACAGAGGAGTGAGAATTTTAGAATGGAGTGTGAGCAAGAACGAGAATGGAAATGGGAGGAATGGGCAAATAAAAAGGAGATGAAGGGGAAGACAAGAGAGAAGTTAAAGAAGCAGAGGATTTTAGAATGGGACGAATTGGAGAAGGAGAGTGAACAAAGAGAAATAAGAAGGAAAGAGGAAGAGTTGATTCATGAGAGGGAATGGGAGGAGAGGATGAATAGGAGGAGAACAGAAAGGAAGACGAGGATTGACGAAATGTTGGGTCACCACCGGGCAGAGATGGGCCAGATGCAGACTCGTATTCTTCATGAGCAACAAAACCTTATGAGCCAGTTACTTGGGATTGTCTCCCAGTGGACTGCTCATCCAGCTGGATTGTCTGATCATACAAATGCTAGTAACCATTATTTACCACAAATGATGCAGAACTTGCACCATGTGAATAGTTTGGTTCATGACGATGCTAGGGTTGAAGGAGAAAATCAAGATGATCAATTCATTGTCGATGGATAATGCTTTACCTTGAAGAAACTGCTCTCTGCTCTGTATGTATGAATGTCTGCAGTGTAGTGAGAAATATAAAGGTTAGAAAATTGTTTAATGCACTCCGATTTGTACTTTGTTCAATTAGATATGATTATTGACTGATCTGTTGAGCTTGAAATCAAGTCAATAAGGACTATGGATTCCCAACTCGAAATTTTTATGTAATTATCTTGTTCAAATTGAATAAATTTTCTTTATCCCTCAATAATGTGTTGGAATTATGAGTGTGAAATCAAGCTGTTTTGATCAGTATTGTGACTTCTACCTTTCAGATAAAGCTCTTTTTGGCCGCAACCTAGGTTCGTGTCAGAAGAAATTAGTTTTGTTCTTACTGTCCTTTATTCTGTTAGTCTAAAGAAATAAGTACTCCGAGAGACCATACTTACACTCTGAGCATTTTGTAGATCTCTGTCGGAATTTTTCTATTTTTTTCTCAAGTAGAACACTTTGATGTTGTAACTCTGGCATTCCACCTACCTTTAGTATGATTGTGTGTATGACTTTGCTTGTAATGAGCAATACATGCACGCACTGGTGTGTCTTTTGCATATGTTGAAAAGAGGAGGATTAGGATTAGCATTACTATAGTCGATATATAAGTGACATCTTCTTTTATCAAGGGATTCGAACAGCGGATAAAATTATAAAACTGACCTGGAACTTGACCTCCTGCGGAGCCCTGAGTAACCGGCGTCATCTTGATGTCATCTTGATTCAAGTGTGTTAGATTTTACGAAGTACAATTTGTGGAGCCAAAAATATTCACTAGGCGACACGTGGACTTTTGAACGAAAGAGGACAAAAATACTCTTGAGGCATACCGGGATTCCTACGCGCAAGTAGTGGGTAATCATCCTCAACCAATTCAAAAATGCTCCAGAAGAGGTAACCAATTCCAAATTATCTTATTTTAGGTAATTATTTCCAAAACTTAATTTCCCTAATATATTATTTAGTTAATTAATTATCTAAATAATATATTCTTCCCATATCTCCTAAAATCATCCCTTAATTATCAATTTGAAACATCCACTCAAACCTAAAAAATAGTATAGGGCCGGCTATCCCATTCAAAACCTAATCCATCACCTTTTTTCTACCTTTTCCATCATTTCTTCCCTTTTATTAGCCAATCAATACCATAAAGTACTAAAACATTTCCTTTCATATTTAATTAGCCAATTAATTGGCTAATTAAACCTAAAATAAAACCTAAAACTCCCACCTTGTAGCGGCCCACATTCCCTCCCTTCTTTTCCCTACCTTTTCTGATTTCCTCCACTTTATTACCCAAATAAAGCTAGTCATTCAATTTGGTAACTTCCCATTTATTTCTATCATATTTTATTAGCCAATAAAGTGACTAATTAAACCACAAAAAATTCACCAAAAAACACACAAAGGGGCCGGCCACTATCTTGAAAAAGTGGACCAACTTAGTCCTATAAATAGTCACCCATTTTTACCAAACACTCATTCCAAACCTCTTGCAAAAAATCTCAAATACTCTAAACACTATTTCTCTCTAAAAATTCTAACTTTGGCATCGGAGGTTCTTCGGCCAAAGCCCCCTCCATTCATCGTGGGTGCGTGAGGCTTTTGGCCTTAACCTAAGGTGCTAGTTGTTTTGTAGGTGCAAAATCGTCCAAGATTGAGAAGGAGAAAATTTGCATCCACAAATTGGTGCTTTCATTGAGAGTTGAAATCCATACTCGTAGAAGACTCTCGCACAAAAAGGTTTTTTTTTTTTCTTTATTTTCTAGTCCATTTGAATATTTTTCATACGTTCTTATTATTAGAATTTTTTACTTGCAAAGGTTCTTTGATAAAACGTATAAGAAAAATATAATGGCTGGAAATTTAGAAAATTTCGCAAGTAAAAATTCTAATATTCAAGAAAGGGAATTGCGGAGATCCGTGAAGCAAAATGCGACAATAAGGGGAGCGGCATCATCACCACGAGCTTCCACCATGGGAACCACCGTGGTGGCTACCTCGGTATCCACCCCCGGCGAGGTCCATGGTGCCTTCACCACAGCCACCATGGGAACCACCGCGGTGGCTACTTCGGTAGCCGCTCGTGGCGAGGTCCATGGGGCCTTCACCACAGCCACCATGGGAACCACCACGGTGGCTACTTCGGTAGCCACTCGAGGCGAGGTCCATGGAGCCTTCACCACGGCCCGAGCCGTGCCATCCAAGTTTACGTGGACCCAAGCCCAAGCCTCGCATTCACATGCATCGCGCATTGAGCAGCCTGCTCCCGTGATCCAGCCTGCTCTTGTAGCCCACCCTGCTCCAACGATCCAGCCTGCCCCAGTTGGTTCGTGAATTTACTTGACACACAAATTAAACCCTCTTTTTGACAATTGTAGTATAGATGTAAGTAGGGTATCGTTCTAGGCCGGGGATTAGGAGGGATTGCTAATCTATTCTAAATTAATTTAAAAATATTAAACAAGACTCAAAGACACAAAATTAGGCTAAAAACTCTAATAACTCGAAACACACTTAAAATGACTCAAAATAATGAAAACAATTAAATTAAACACTAGGAACTGAAATGGACGGAAATTAAATTAAAAGACTAACAATAAAGAAAACTAACTAAATAATATAATTTAATAATGGATGGGTGTTTGGTTTTGATGAAAAGTAAATTAAACTTAATTAAATTACAGAATTGACAAAAACATAAAATTAAGGTAAAAGGATAGATGACGGACTAGCTAGAGGGTTCTTCTCCACACATGACACATATGCAACCTAAATTGATTTTTCAGTTGTTCTTTCAATAAATTGTGAATTTCAATACTCTAGATTAACCGTGAACAGCACTTTTTTAACCCTCAAAATTTTCCACAAGTTATTGGGTTGGATGATTGCATACGACAACCCAAAACATTCCCTACAAGTTCCCTACATGAATTGCATAATAGAGATACAAGCAAGAATCATTAAGTTCTATGAAAAACATAAGCATTGACGAGGCACTCGTTACTATGATTTGCATGAAACTTATGCCAAGAATTTACTTAACGTGATTGTGACTAGCAACCTTTACTACTTGTGAATATAAGTTCATAACGATTAGGTGAAATTCACTTATATTCTAGCATCAAATTCATGCATGTAAATTAAGTATGCATCCTTAATCGACATACAAAAATAAGTTATCTATCAAGCAGTTAAGCAAATTAAATCACAACTCAGAAATCACAACTGAAGGTAATCAATTCATATTACAAATTTATTCATGGCTTTGAATTAACCTCTAGCCAAAATAAGTTTATTTACACATTATTAAAAATAGAAATAAAATAGAAGTTTAGAGAGATTAAACCGAAAGAGAAAAAGATCTCTGTCTGCGTTTCCACTGAGCTGCCCATCCTGACTGTCACACTCCCCTGGACTCTTCCACGTTTTCCCAGCTGCAAGGGCAGCCTTCCCTATTATTTTTCTGACCTGCCCTTTTTCCTCCCGTGGCTCACTGCCCTCCCCTTCTTCTATCTTATTTTTATTTCTGTTTTCCCTGTTCAAAACTGCCAAAGGCAGCGCCTCTTCTCTCTCTCTCGCTGTTTCTGCGCCAGTCTCGTATCACCCTCACGCTCAAGCTGCCAAATGGCAGCTTTCCCCTTTGGTTTCTCTCCTCTGGCCTCGCTGCCAAAGGGCAGCCTTCTGGCTTCTTTTCTTTTGAGCTCTGCAGCTTGCGCTGCCTTTTTCTTTTCTGTGCTCCCCCCATCACTGCATCAAGCTGCACGTTTTTATTCTCCTGGTTCCGAGGCTCCCCCTTCACATGCTGCCAAGGAGCTGCTCACCTCCACCAACCACGCTGCACTCAGATTCTTTTTGTTTATTCACTCCACTAGCTGCAAATGCAGCTTCTCTTTTGCTCTCCACCTCACGCTGCACTCATTCTTTTTGTTTATTTCCTTTTCTGAGCCGCCCCAAAAGCTTCCCACTTTAACATATTACATATAATAATAGAATTAAACACACCATTCTTCCAGCAAATTACAGCAAAACCATTTCAAACAGCTTTTAATTACATAAACAACCACAACAGAAATTGTAACAATCCATAAACTATCAGCAATATAAAGTTAAATACCAAAAAGAAAATAGAAAGAGTCACATTAATACATTATTTAAAACTCATTTGTGCTATTTTTATTTTCTTTGCATAACAAATCCTATAAACACAAAAATAACGTAAATAGCTCGAAAATATAAGGAACTAACTAAGAAAAGACGAGTGAATTTGAAGTAAAAATATATATAAATATGATCCGATCACCAGTGATCTAGCATGCCCCCGCAGCCCAGCATGTTCTCATGGTTTCCCAAGCTGCCCAAATCGGCCCGAGACAATTTCAACCATCCGGACCAATCATCGAGGCTGAGGCGTTTTCACCACATTTCTCTGCAGATTTGACATTCCCCAACTCAAATCTCGCACTTGGAGTCAACCACCCTTTTATTGTTCAAGGAGGTGCATTCCATCCAAGTTCTTCCAATCCGAATGGCGAACAAAACTTGTCCCGACAAGTCATAGAATTGACGAGCGCCCTTGCACAACAAACTACCTTGGTGAATCAACTTTTACAACGCACTGAGATGCAACGCGCCCACGATGAAGTTTCCCGAAGTAGAACAAAGGTAGACAATGAGCCTTTTAAGCAGCGTTCTGGAAAGCAGCCATTTAACCCATCACAAGTTGAGCATTTAGACAGTGCACACTCTCGATTGGGCCCCCGAAATAGCGTATACTCTCATCTTAGCACGCGGAGGAGCGTGCATTCTCGGTTAGGCCCACGGGCAAGTATACATTCACGGTTGGGGCCACGCTTTGATAATCAACATGGGTAGCCTTCCAGGCAGAGCATTCATTCGCGATTAGGCTCACAATGAGTATTCTCCACATCACATCGGAGCAGACAGCCTGACAAACGGAAGGAAACAATCATTCAATCCGGCTCTAGTTCAACCGGTAGCCTGCAAAGAAATCCCTCGCCTGCTATGAATCTATCTCATCCATTGCAGCCACAGCGTAGACGAGCCGAGCGAAAAGAAGAGCAGCCTAGACCGGTAGAAAAAGACCAAGGGCAACCAAAGGCTCCGCTACCCCAACAAAAGCAAATCCAAGAAGAGGTAGAAAGGCTTTTCAATGAACAGATGCGTGATTTTCGGCGCAACGAAATGATTGATGAGGCACTAAGGCGAGATATGACCAACATAAGCAGGTCACCTTTCGCGGATGAGATCGAGCAGGCAGAGCCTCCGCCCAAGTTTAGCATGCCGCACTTCACATCTTTCAAAGAAGACGGGGATCCCGAAAGACACTTGAAGCATTACCGAAATGCGATGGTCCTTTATCGGAATAATGACGCCCTTATGTGCAAAATATTCGCCACTACTTTACAAGGCGAGGCACAAGATTGGTTTCATACCTTGCCGGCACGATCTATCCAGAATTTTGATGATCTTTCCTTGGTTTTCACCAAAGAATACTCATCTTATCGATCAATCAAGAAGAAGTCTGATCACCTGTTCAACGTAAAGAAAAACTCAAAAGAGTCGCTTCGCGATTACGTGAAGAGATTCAAAGCAGAGAAGGCGAAGATCGTTGGATGTGACAACTCGATAGCAAGTGCAGCCTTCCAAAAAGGACTACCAACAGACTACCCACTGTTTGGAGAAATGATCATGAAAGAAGACCTAACTCTAGCAGATTCCTTTGCTCTGGCAGAAAAGCATGCGCTTTGGGACGAGGCTCGACAAGCAGAAAAGGCTCCCGAACAGCCTCGAAAAGAGTTGGCAGCTGCTCAAAAGAAGGATGAAAAACAACCTAACAAGGGCAGGCAGGAGTTCAAGCGCAGGGACCAACCCACGACCAAAGAAGGCCCGATGACCAATAACTATTCTAAGTTCTTAATTCCGATTCATCAAATCCTTCGTGACATCAAGAATGAACCATGGTTCAAGTTGCCGAAACAGTCAAAAGGAGATACTTCCAAGTTGGACCACACCAAGTATTGCGCATTCCACCGAGGTCCTAGTCACACAACCAACGACTGCTACACTTGGAAGAACTACCTAGAGAAACTCGTGAAAGAAGGCAAAGTCGATAGATATTTGGACAAGCCAACTGAGCAGCCAAAAAAGAATGCAGACGGAGATGAGGAGCCACCAACTAAGATGATTCGAATCAATGGCATTTTCGTTGAATCCGAGCACTCGGGGGCCACTAATAATTCCAAAAAGAGGAAGATCCAGCAGGCTTTACTAATCTCACAAGTTCAAGCAGTCGATACCCAACCTGGACCTATCATTGGCTTCACGGAGCAGGATGCGTAAGGAGTCGACTTCCCACACGACGATGCATTAATAGTATCTGTCCAACTAGCCCATGCTATAGTCGACAGGATGATGGTTGACAATGGAAGTGTGGTCAACCTACTTCAACTTTCAGTCATTCAGAAGATGGGCCTGGAAAGTACAATCATACGTCGGGCAGAGGTACTTACTGGATTCAACGGACACACCTCAACTGCCATTGACCATATCACACTTGACGTAAAAACACCGCCAGTCGTCTCAAAGCAAACATTCACGATTGTAAGTGACCCGTCTCCCTACAATGGGATTCTTGGGAGACCTTCGTTGATCAAGCTGGATGCTGTCACTTCCGTCAAGTATCAAAAAATCCGATTCCGCATCCCGGGAGGAGGAGTCGGAGAGATCAAGTCTGACCAGGTTTCATCCCGACGATGCACTGTGCAAATGTTGAAAGAAACAAAGAAGAAGACCTTTACCCCCGTAGAGGTTACCGAAGTCAAAAAAAGGCAAAGAAATTGCCAAATAGCAATTACAGCAGGTGGATCGAGAAGATGGCGCCCAAGCAGACAAGATAGGATGGAAACCCGAAGAGGACGCCGAAGACATCATTCTTGATCCCCAGCAGCCGGAAAAGACGGCTAAAATTGGCTCACGACTAAGCCCAGACGAGAAGGAAGAACTCACAATTTTCCTTAGGAAAAATCGAGATATCTTCGCATGGTCACCATCCGACATGCCCGGTATTGACCCCAAGGTGGCCTGCCACAAGCTGCACGTCGATCCAACTGCCAAACCGGTAATTTAAAAAAGAAGACATTTCGCTCCCGAACGAGTAGCGATCATCGAGGCAGAAATCGACAAACTATTGGAGGCCGGTTTCATAGAAGAGGTAGCACACTCGGCATGGCTTGCTAATGTCGTACTAGTCATGAAGAAAGAGAAGGGCAAATGGAGGGTTTGCGTAGACTACACCGACCTCAACAAAGCATGCCCAAAAGACCATTATCCTGTCCCCCGGATTGATCTATTAGTAGATTCAACTTCTGGAAACCAGTTGCTTAGTTTCTTAGACGCGTACTCCGGCTACAACCAGATAGCCATGCATGAGCCCGACAAGGAGAAAACTGCGTTCGTGATAGAGCGACGCACTTACTGCTACAAGGTCATGCCCTTTGGCCTCAAGAACGCGGGAGCCACTTACCAAAGGCTAGTAAATATGATGTTCAAAAAGCAAATTAGGGTAACCATGGAGGTCTATGTCGACGATATCATGGTAAAGGGCAAGCAGCGATCAGATCACATTCGTAATTTAGCAGAAACTTTCAATATCCTTAGAAGGTACAAGATGAAGCTCAACCCCACCAAGTGCACGTTTGGAGTATCTTCAGGCCGATTCCTAGGGTACTTAGTAACCCAACGAGGAATTGAAGCACATCCCAAGAAAATCCAAGCAATCATAGAGATGAAATCTCCAACTACCTTGAAGGAGATCCAAAGCTTGACCGGACGAGCAGCCGCCCTCAATCGCTTCCTCTCACGATCCACCGATCGATGCAAACCCTTTTTCAAAGCTATCAAGAGGGCACAAAAAGACGAATGGGATGAAGAATGCGAAAAAGCTTTCCAAGACTTGAAGAATTATCTCACATCACCTCCCTTACTATCCAAGCCGGAAGCAGCGGAGGATTTGTACATTTATTTGGCAGTTTCCGAGGTAGCAATGAGCTCTGCTCTCATACGAGAAGAGCTAGGGGCCCAACTGCTGGTATTCTACACTTCTAAAGTTCTTCTCGATGCGGAAACAAGATATCCGAAGATCGAAAAATTAATTTTGGCGTTAGTTGTTGCGGCTCGGAAGCTTAGACCATACTTTCAAGCTCATACGGTCATTGTTATGACTCAATATCCCTTACGATCAATATTACATGGTCCGGACGCTTCTCAACGAGTGATGAAATGGGCATTGGAACTTGGCCAATATGGTTTAGTTTTTTGACCTCACACAGCGATAAAGGCCCAAGCCTTGGCAGACTTCGTGGTAGAATTCACACCTAGCCTAGGCAACGCAACAGTGCGGCCCAACGACGCCCCAGAAGCAGCCGAGAGTACCTTAGCCACACTTACTCCATCCAATAAAGATTTCTGGAACTTGCATGTCGACGGTGCATCCAACTATAAAGGCTCGGGAGCAGGTGTAGTTCTTGTTACTCCAGATGGCTCAATGCTCGAGCATGCGATCACTCTAGGTTTCAAAGCATCCAATAACGAAGCAGAGTACGAGGCTTTACTAGCAGGCCTCCGAATGGCAAAAGACTTGGCGGTGAAGAAACTCGCAATTCATTCTGATTCCCAACTAATCACCAGCCAGGCTAATGGGGAATACACGGCAAAACACCCAAGGATGGCACAATACCTAGAGAAAGTACGCCAGCAGCTTGAAGCATTTCAGACTTACACTCTCACTCAAGTTCCGCGGGCAGACAATGCACATGCAGATGCACTAGCTGGCCCTTGACCACTAATTCAAACGCTCAATTCCGGTGGAATATCTAGACAAGCCAAGCATAGAGATGGAGTCGATAGCCGAAGTATCACAGGTTAGTGTAACTCCCACTTGGCAAAGTTCAATTATAGATTACTTGGTCAACGGCACATTACCCACAGAAAGATTGGAGTCAAGGAAGCTCCAAATTAAGTCGGCACGTTACTATATGTGGAATGGCATTCTCGTCCGAAGATCCTACACCGGACCACATTTCCGCTGCCTAGCACCTCCCGATGACTTGAAGGTTCTAAGCTCAATCCATGAAGGCGTTTGTGGGAATCACTCTGGAGGTCGATCCTTAGCCCAAAAGGCTCTTAACGCAGGCTATTACTGGCCTACCATGCACCAAGATGCTAAGGAGTTAGTGCAAAAGTGCGACCGCTGCCAACGCTACAAACCAGTACCAGCACTACCCGCCAGTGAGCTACACCCGTAAACGAGTCCTTGGCCATTCATGCAATGGGCAATCGACCTGGTAGGGCCTATGCCGCCTGCTACGGGGGGCATATGCATGATGAACGTGGCAACCGACTATTTCACCAAATGGGTAGAAGCAGAACCCATGACAGCCACGACTCAGATGGACATAGAACGCTTTATATGGAGGAACATCATTTGTCGATTTGGCATCCCTCAGTCCATCGTTACTGACAACGGTCCTCAATTTGTGGGAAAAGATTTGGCAAAGTTCTTCAAAAAATACGGCATCAAACAACACATGTCCACACCAAGATATCCTCAAGGCAATGGGCAGGCTGAAGCATCCAACAAGACGATCCTTGACTGCCTCAAGAAATCCCTCACCGACAAAAAGGGAAAATGGCCAGATGAGCTCCCAGGATGTTTATGGGTATATCGCACCACCAAAAGACGAGCAACCGGTGAAACTCCTTTCTCTTTGGCGTTTGGTTCAGAAGCAATCGTACCTCCCAACATCATCGTGCCAAGCATCAACACTCTATTGCCAAGCGTTGAGCAGAACAGTAAAGAGATGGCCACAGATTTAGATCTGGCAGAAGAAAGGCGCGAACAAACCATCACCCGCATCGCAGCCTACCAGCAGCAGCTCATTTCCAGCTACAACAAAAGGGCCAAGATCCGGCAGTTCCAACCCGGAGACCTAGTCCTAAGAAAAGCTTTCATCACTGCCCGCAGAGAAGGCTCGAAAAAAATGGACCCCATCTGTGAAGGTCCTTACAAGATCAGCAGAGTCGGCGGCAAAGGCAGTTATACTCTTGCTACCATGAATGATAAAGAGATCGAGAAGCAATGGAACGCCTACAATTTGAGGAAATACCATGTGTGATTTCACACTATATCAAGACCCGAAGACTCGAGCAGCTCAATGGGCACCACCTCGTAAACCGAGGATTATCCAATCATCATGCAGTTTTGCAACCAAGTTATTTGCTCATTTTATTTTTCAATAAAGAATTCAAAAGTAATTTGTAACTTGGCTTTAATATATGTCTACAACTACTTATTTCTTTCTGCACTTCAAAAGAAGATTACACCTCCCAAGGGACCAACTGTGTTCTCCAAGGCGGGAGGATAAACTCAACACTCCGAATATCCAGACGTGGATGAGCTTGGCTACCCTAGAATAACTAGGTGCATGATGGCTTGCGCCGGGATTCCTAGAAGTAGCCACAATGGTCTGTTTCAAGGCTTAGCTAGTTGAAGGATTATGGGTCTATCGGCTTAATCTGCAAGGAACCGGGCCCTAGAGACGGAGGGGGCACATTATGCAGCACACCCAATGGGCGGCTGCCCTGGAAACCTAAAGCTGCTACCGAGTGCACTAAGGTAGCCTACGTATTTCCAGAAGACTGCCTACGGCTTGCCCTTCGAGCAGTAGAACCACGCTAGACTTATGCAACCGCACATTCTTGTGAAAGGTTAAACAAGTTAGCGTGCACACGCGAAGATTTTATCTACTACCGACATGCTACGTAGTCGATAAACTTCACCTCTGCCAAATGCAGAATAACCTACACCAAGTCCTAAAGTGTTGTGATACTTGCTACATAGCCTACAAAATTGGAAAGAGCAAGGTTGAATAGCCAAGTGGTTACACGGATTCGTCTGCTTCTGTAAGTAAGGCATCCGGCTGCCAACCCTATGGTTAACAACTTTGCAAAAGTTCTACATCAACACCTACGGCTGCATAGGCTATGTGGGCTTGTCTGCTTATAGAAAAGTAGCGCGCCTGCCACTGGCCTATAAGGACTAAAGGTTAAAAAAAAAAAAAAAAAAGAGCAAGGATGGGAAAAGCAAAAGAAGTAAGTTTATTAAATTTTATAGCAAAATTGATAAACAACAAGCAAATACCGAAGGAGTTCAAGCAAAAGCAACAAAGGAAAGAAAAGGAAATCCTAAAAGCTACTTAGAAGACTACTATTCAGTAGTTTGGACATCTCCCAACTGCTCGGTCGTTACACCTTCAGCAGCCTTGGTGTTTTCAGCAGCGGCATCCTCCGAATCTTTACCCTCGACTGCTCCAGCCTGGGTATCAACTCCTCCAACTATTTCACCGATAGAAGACTCAAAGGTAAAATCGAGCAAGTCTTCTGGAGAAATAGAGAAGGTCTCGAAGTCTTTACCGGAAAACTCAAAGTCAGATGGCCGCCCATAGAGATGATCTACATAGCCCAGCTTGTAGAAATCGGTTTGGTTCTGAATAAGCGAAGCCTCGAAACCATCTTTCTCACTCTTCAACTGCTCATTATCCTCAAGCAGGCAAGCACGAACCCACTGCAACTCTTCAATTTCTTTCTTCAGATTTTCGTTGGTCTTCAAAACACTTTGAAGTTCCGACACTTGAGGCTCAAGCCTGTCAACAACCTTTTTGAAGTGGATCGCTTGGTTGTAAGTAGCAATCAATTATTCATCCTTTGCATAAGCAGCGGAGCGAAATTCAGATATGGAACGCTCAAGATCTTGAATCTAAGGTATGTAACGCTCAATTTCCTTCTCTGCACTTTCATTCTTTATTTGGATCGCATCAAGCCTAGTCTTCAAGTCCATGATCTCCTGGTGAGCGGCCTCAAGCTGCAGAGAAGTGGGGGCAGAAGTATTAGATTCCTTTAAAGCAGCAAGCTCAGATTCCAATTTCTTGATTTTTTCGGCCGAGGAATAAGCTTCGGCAGCCATAGTTCTTGCCATCTCTTTAGCAGCCTTGGTGTCCTCTTGGTCAAGGAACATAGACTCGGCTGCCAGAATTGTTGTTTTCTGCATCATGGCTAGCAGAGCAGTCTTCCTATACTCGGGTGTGTGCTTTGCAAAAAGACTCGGACCAACAATCTCTTTGACGCCATCAACAAACTGAGCACATACATCCATGTCTTCAAGAAGATCTGGTTTCAAAAGCGCACAAATCTTAGCAGCCTCCCCAGAAATGGACTTGGCGGATTCTTCAAGCCTACCTGAGCGAGCAGCTTCATTCTTATCAGCAGACGAGTTGGTTGGAGCAGTGGAGGAAGCAGTTTTTGGCGCCACTTTAGCAGACAGGGGCACCTTATCACTCTTCATAGTAGCAAGCCTCTTTAAGGGTAAGCCAGGTTTAGTCCCGGACGGATGCTTCGGCACAAACTTCGGTACCAAAGGCACGGAAGAACTTTTACGCTGAGCAATTTTTTCAGCAATCGAGCTAGCAGCCTTCGAAGCAATAGGCGTTACCGGCACAAATGTAGCAGTTCGTTCTTTCTCGCCCTTAGAGGAAGTCAGGTCAATCACAATCTTAGGAGCAGCCGGAGAATCCCCACGAGCAGTCTTTGTTTTCTTCTCAGCAGGCATCTCTTGAGCAGGCGGGGAATGTTTCTTTTTCCCACCTTCATTGATAGTAGGCTCCATCACAGTGATAGGACGAGCCATCGCGTCTGCCTTGATCCGTTTTATTTCTTCTTCTGGGGGCAGTCCACCTTTTTCCTTACGAAGAGGACTAAGCAGCCAACGCCACTCACGATACTCGGAAGGGATACCCAGAGCGACATGTACTTTTTTCATGTCTGGAGAAACCCTAGGAGTTGAGCCAAATTTCGAATCTACAAAAAAAAAAAAAACGGAAGACAATCAGAAAATTGAAGAATAATTTGGCACTAAAGCAAAGCAGCCGAAAAGACTAGGCAGTCTGCTTACCAGATATGAAGACCGTTGATACACGCAGCTCGGGAGAAGAATCAGATTCCCATTCTCCACTTATTTCCAAAGTCTCTTTGGCCCAATCATGATCTCCTTTGCTCGAATTATCAAAAAGCTTATGACAAATTCGCAGTTGTCCAACTCCATCAATACGACCTATGTCAAAGAAATACCAAAATTCGTTGGTGGTTAGTCCCAAGTCAAAGAATTGGTTCAAATTGTGGAACCCCACCATCACTCGGATCGCATTCGGGGAACATTGGGCAGGCGCACATTTCATAGAGCAAAGCACTTCTTGGAAGAAACGCGGCATAGGGAAAGTAAACCCTAACACAAAATAGTAAGGATGGAACTTGATAGCTCTCCGAGTTCCACTGCATGGTTCCCGGCTGCTACCATCCTTAACTCGCCTCACACGCACTCCCGACGGAATGGCATGCCAATACGTTTCAAGAAAATCTCTAAACAAATTGTCGGAGCTAATCTTGAGGTGAGCAGCTTTGAAGTAGCCAATCTTGCTCAAAGACCTGCCTTGACGATACAACGGGGGCGCACCATCATCATTCTTGCGGCTCGAGGAAGACATGCTTGAAAATTCTGCAAAAGTACAAGGAAGATTTGTTAGAGAGTTGTTTTCAAAAAAAAAAAAAAAAAAAAAAAAAAAAAAAAAAAAAAAAGGGTAAAAAAAAAAACAAACAAAACAGCTCTCGGCCAAAAAAAAAAAAAAAGAAAAAAGAAAAAGTTGAAAGCCGCAGGAACCAGCCAAATTGCCAAGCCCCACGGCTTAGCTAATCATCCATTCACCATCGCCCAGCAAGAAAAACCAAAATTAAAAAGGGAACTTTAATGAAAACCACCCGGTACTGTTCACTTTAACGAAAAACCACATTTTTACACTAAAAAGTCAATCCTGATACTATTCACTTTACCCTTTATTTTGTCCTTATCATTAAAACTCAAAGTTTTCAAACCCTTTTCATTAGTTTTCCTAATAAAAAATCAAGAAGACAAGAAAATCAATTTTTTCATACCTGGAAGCAACGAAGAGCGATCCTTTACACGGGCAAGACGTAGAAGATTGCTAGAGGAGGGGGAACAAATATCCTCTAAGCTCTCTTTTTCTCTTGTAAGGATGAATAAGTTTCTCTCTAAAAGTTGATTTAACAATCCACTTAAGGTGGACTTAAATAAGCTTTGGGGAAATTTATTTCCTTTTCCTAGAAGGATTTAATTTCCTATTGAAAGAGAGAATCAACAACAAAATAGGAAGCAGTTCAGAGTTTCCTAAAGCAAGAAAATCTCTACACCTATTGCCCTTTTCTGCAAACAGCTCAACAGGTGTGGGGGCATTTGTGAAGCCAAAAATATTCACTAGGCAACACGTGGACTTTTGAACGAAAGAGGACAAAAATACCCTTGAGGCATACCGGGATTCCTACGCGCAAGTAGTGGGTAATCATCCTCAACCAATTCAAAAATGCTCCAGAAGAGGTAACCAATTCCAAATTATCTTATTTTAGATAATTATTTCCAAAACTTAATTTCCCTAATATATTATTTAGTTAATTATTATTTAGTTAATTAATTATCTAAATAATATATTCTTCCCATATCTCCTAAAATCATCCCTTAATTATCAATTTGAAACATCCACTCAAACCTAAAAAATAGTATAGGGCCGGCTATCCCATTCAAAACCTAATCCATCACCTTTTTTCTACCTTTTCCATCATTTCTTCCCTTTTATTAGCCAATCAATACCATAAGGTACTAAAACATTTCCTTTCATATTTAATTAGCCAATTAATTGGCTAATTAAACCTAAAATAAAACCTAAAACTCCCACCTAGTAGCCGGCCACATTCCCTCCCTTCTTTTCCCTACCTTTTCTGATTTCCTCCACTTTATTACCCAAATAAAGCTAGTCATTCAATTTGGTAACTTCCCATTTATTTCTATCATATTTTATTAGCCAATAAAGTGACTAATTAAACCACAAAAAATTCACCAAAAAACACACAAAGGGGCCGGCCACTTTCTTGAAAAAGTGGACCAACTTAGTCCTATAAATAGTCATCCATTTTTACCAAACACTCATTCCAAACCTCTTGCAAAAAATCCCAAATACTCTAAACACTATTTCTCTCTAAAAATTCTAACTTTGGCATTGGTGGTTCTTCGGCCAAAGCCCCCCCCATTCATCGTGGGCGCGTGAGGCTTTTGGCCTTAACCTAAGGTGCTAGTTGTTTTGTAGGTGCAAAATCGTCCAAGATCGAGAAGGAGAAAATTTGCATCCACATAATTGGTCTCTGCTCTGTTTATATATAATGAACTCTCAAATGTTTGTCAGAATAGATGCATGTATAGTCATGCATATGGCAGCTGCACTTGCCAACTCAAGGGTGAGACACTTCCATGGGCTTCCACGCCCCCTCCCTCCTTGATTCTGGTACTTTCACAGGACGGACGTCCTTGTCTTCCGTTATCGGTGGCCTGAGGATGGCTCCTCTAATTTTTGTATGCCTCCACTGCCAGATGAGAAACTACATTGCAATTTTTGTTATGCAATTTTGTGAAATACTAGTTTTATTTTAATAAATGGACTTGAAATTGTGTGTTTAAGTACATTGATCAATAGGAACCCTGAACCATATTTTAGGATTTGGCTTTGGTTATTTTGGGATTGTACAATTTTAGTTTTGGGTTGATTACTTTTAGGGTTTAGAATGTGAAACAAAAATTTATGATTTTTGTTTGTATAGTATAAATGTCGGACTGTATTAACTATTTCATCCAGATGAAAACAAAAATAGTGATAAAAAAGCTTTTGTACACTCAGCATATTAGAACGAGTGAAAAGAAAAATGATGATTTGGATGTGTTTTGAGCAGCAAAATCATTAAAAGGGCAACTTACTTATTGTGTGTACTAGTCTTCTTTCACGTGCTTCCGCGCGTGTAAAAGACTATTTTTTAATCACAGTGTGCTACATTTGACTCACATTTTTTTTTTTGAGCAAATACATTTAAACGTATTTATTTGCGTGGATTGCTTCATTTATTTATTATTTCATTATTTTATTTCTTTATGAGACATATTAGAAATATAAAAGAAAGGTAATCATCATGTCACATAATATAGGGAGAAATTCACAGAAGTTGAGGGAGAATATTTGTGACAGAATTGAAACTTTATTTGTACCCAGTGAGACAAAACCCCAAATGAAGGAAATTTGAGCCCGCTGTAATGAATTCATAGACTATCGTCTTTGTATTTGTTGATTGCTCCTATGATACCTTTGCTTTGACAGTTGAGAATTGTGAACATTTGTTTGTCCAAATCGAACTTTCTCATTGTCGATCTTTATGTAGAAATTACAACAGACAATGAATTTTAATTTTAAAAAAAATGAAAATACTTATGTAAACAAAATAAAAATTGAAATGTTAAGCAGAAAAATACTAAAATCCCAATCAATATAAAAGTAAAGTAGGTAAGGTCACTTTGATACATTGCTCCTATCATGTACTTACATACTTGATATGTCGAACTCCAGTTGAAAAATTTTCGTATTCCTAAAATTAAAAAAAAAACAATAATTCATTTGACAACATGAGGGAAAAAATTACTATAACAATTAAGTAACATATAAAAGTGATCTTAATCGTAAACATTCCTGTCCTCATATGTGTCTTATCAATTTAATCAGAATAGTTAATGCATAAACTTATTTTTCCGAGTAATTATGCAATCAAACTCTTCCCTTTACTCTCTTGGTTGTCCATGGTACCTGTTTGGACCCAAAATTACACAATCAGTCTGAGCGATTGAGACCGTTGAATGAGCAGAATTTTAGGCCATCGGATGACTCTGAATATTAAGAGGCTGTGATTTTGCACGCACTCGGCCGTGATACTTTAAGTTGTTGGATGAGAAAGGCCATAATTGATATTACCATTTTATTAGGAATTTATTAAAATGGGAATTACCTTATAGTTGCAGCTTGAGAGTCAAATAAATGAAAGCATTGTACAAGTATTCTATGTGGTTACGCATTATGCAGCTTGGTTGGTTCGCGTCCTGATCAACATGGAAAAGTGCTACTTATAAGAATTTAGGGATAAGACAGGATGCAAAAATGGGAGATGTGATCAGGTTGAACTTTTTGATAATGCATGGTTTGCATTTAGTTGGAAAGAAAGATGGAATAAAGAAAGTAAATATTGATACATATTGAAGGAATGGTGGTTATTAGGGTTGCTATAGGTTCTAGGGTTTATCTTACTTTATCTTTTTGTAAGTAGTCTTTTTCTCTTTGATTTAAGGAGATTGGTGTAAGTCATTTCCTTGTTGTCAACTCCTTGATTTAAGGAGATTAGTGTATGGTCTCTAGACTCCTTGATTTAGGGAGATTGAGGTATGTTGATGTAAGACTACTAGACTAGCCTTTGTGGGGTGTTTCAAGGAGTTTCCTGGATGTCTTCGTGCACTGTAATGTGCACCGAATCCTTCTTAAATATCTCTTCCTCCTTTTTGTAACCTCATGATTTTACTTTACAATACAAGATAGAACTACACTTGGAAGGGGGTGGATTGTAACATCCCACATCGACCAACGGAGAGGGGGTGATGTGCCTTATATGTACATGCCCACCTCTATATAGCATAAGGCATTTTGGGAACTCACTGGCTTCGGATCCCATCAGAACCCCGAAGTTAAGCGAGTTCATGCAAGAGCAATCCTAGGATGGGTGACCCACTGGGAAGTTCTCGTCTAAGTTCCCAGAAACAAAACTGTGAGGGAGTGGCTAAGGCTCAAAGCAGGCATATTGTGCTACGACGGAGCCGTGACTGGGATGTGTCAAGAAAACTCAGTTAACCAGGAAGTTGACAACACCATTACTTCTCAGCCTGAGAAGCTTTTAAAAGTGGATATCAATCCCAACCAAAGGCTCAACTCAGTACTACTGTATAAGTTCAATTATCTCCCATGGTCAAGGGTAGTTACTCTTGCTCTTGGTGGAAGAAACAAACTCGGGTTCATCCATGGTAATGTGCCAGCCCCAAAAAATACGTCCTCAAATTATGAAGGTTGGCTATGTAAAAATCAACTTGTTATTGCATGGTTGCTCAACTCCATGGAAAGGAAAATAGCTCAGATCTTCAACTACTCAAAGTCTTCTCTCTTGCTATGGACAACGGTGAAGGAGATGTATGGGAACCAAAACAATTCCGCTCATGTGTTTCAACTTAAAAGAGATATGTCCGTTATCCAGCAAGAAAGTAAGAGCTTTATTCAGCATCTTGGATCTCTAAAAAGTATGTGGAATAAACTGGATGTCTACATGTCACATACTACTGATTCCACAGTTCTCTTAAAAATGGATGAGAAGGATAAAATCTTCTAGCTATTATCCAGCTTGAGTGTAGATTATGAGGATCTGAGAAGTCACATTTTCATGAATCTTGAGCTGCCAACCTTCACAAGCATCTGTGCTACCATTCAATGAGAAGAAGTGAGAAGGAAGGTTATGAATGTTGGAACAAAAGAAAATGATATTGAAGCTCGAGCCTACATGACAACTGAGAAGAGATACAAAGGTAAAAACCCTAACTTGAAGTGTCAGCATTGCCATTACAATGGTCACGTAAAGGAGATGTGCTGGATCTTGCATCCAGAGTTGAAACTAGACTTCTTGAAAGACAAAGGTGCACCACGGTGACCTCAACCTCAGCAACCTTCCCACTGAGCCAACATGGCTTCATCTTCATCTATCAACAGTCATGATCCTTACAAGTAGTTCACAGCCAATCTTGTAGACCTTATAAACAAGTTTGTAACCTTCATACACAAGGAAACAAGAAGAGAAGAATTTGATCAAGATGTTGTTCATGAAGATGGAAATACCACGGTCTTGTTGGGCAAGTTTGCTGGATTTTTAGCCAATGTTGATCATATGCCAAAGCAAGACCTTCAAGGTATTTTGAATGCTTCCAAAACTGCTCTAAATGTCAATTTGTTGCATGATTTTTGGATTGTTGATTCTGGAGCCACATACCACATGACTAACAAAGTATCGAAACTCAAAGAGTTTGAAAAATTGCATAAACCATCACAAGTGTCAGTTGCAAATGGTGAAGGGGCCGAGGTTGTAGGAAAGGGAAAAGTTCACCTGATTTCAGATAAAATTGAGTCTATGGCGTTGTATGTACCTTCATTTCTTTTTTAGCTTTTATCTGTGGGAAGAATCACAGGTACTTTGAACTGTTTGGTCATTTTTTTACCACAAAGTGTCATTTTTCAGGATTGTATCACCAAGAAGATGATTGGTGAAGGCTTTTTCCTTGGTGGTCTATATTACATCTCAAAAAACAGTCCAAGTGCATTTCAAGTCAAGTCAGTTTCCAACCAAGACAACCTTTTGTGGCATCAACGTCTAGCTTATCCTTCCCAACCTATTTTGTCAACCCTGTTTCCCAAGTCAAGCAAAGAAGCAATCGAGTGTGAAACTTGCCATATGTCCAAAGCTACTAGGTTACTTTTGGGAGAGTTAGTTTCTAGGGCTAGCAAGATTTTTGAGCTTGTACACTTAGATATATGGGGACCAACTAGTGAATCTGTTGATGGTTACAAGTATTTTGTAACCATTGTTAATGATTATTCAAGGGTTGCATGGTTGTATCTTTTGAAATAAAAAAAAATCAAGTAATGGATATGTTTAAAGATTTCCATAATCTTGTCAAAAATCATTTCTCTTTAAACATTCAAACTCTAAGGTCTGATAATGGCTCAGAATACATGTCTCAAATCCTGACACAATACTTGAGCAATGATGGCATTATGCATCAAACTAGTTGTGTGGGAACACCACAACAAAATGGCATTGCTGAGAGAAAAAATCGTGACTTATTGGAGAAAACTAGGGCATTAATGTTGCAGATGAATGTGCCTAAAAATTTTTGGTCACATGGTGTTATGGCAGCTGTTTATTTGATTAACAGATAGCCTAATAAAGTGTTAAAGTTCAAGTCTCCAATGGAGATAATAAAAGGAAGAAAAGTTGATCTCTCACACCTTAAAGTTTTTGGATGCATATGTTTTGTGCACATTCAATCTCTATATCGAGATAAACTAGATCATCGGGCAGCAAAGTGCATCTTTCTTGGGCATTCTTCAACTAAAAAAGGATACAAGTGTTATAACCCTCAACTTAAGAAACTTATTGTATATAAGAATGTTAGGTTTCATGAAACTAACCCTTTTTTTCAGTAAGAATCTTGAAGTTACCACTCAAGGGGAGAACTACTTGGATCTGTTTCCCTTACCAAAAACAGATGTCATGATCACTGAGGTCCCAACTTCAAGTGTCAGTGTACCTACTCAAGTAACTTTTTCTTCGAGTGAACAAATTAATGAAGGCTAGTCTCCTAGCAATACAACTGATGAAGAGTGTGAAAACTTGCAAAGTGTGACTTTAGGAGCAATGGAACCTATTGCACCTCGATGCAACCCTGCAAGAAAGAGACAACTGCCTGCAAGATTGCTTGATTGTGAGACTTACAAGCCATGACATCCAATCTCCAATTATGTTTCCTATCACAAGCTTGCACCTGCTCATAATGCATTTCTCAACAAGGTTTCTGAGCTCACAGAACCTCAAAATTTCCATAATGCTAGTGAATCTGAAGTGTGGAAGAAAGCTATGCATGATGAGTTACATGCTCTCGATCAACACAACACTTGGAGCATTGTAAAGTTACTAAAAGGGAAGAAGGATGTGGGATGCAGATGGATATATAAGATCCAGTTCAATTCAAATGGATTAATTGAAAGACATAAAGCAAGATTGGTAGCTCATGGATTCACACAAACCCTTGATTTGGACTACAAGGAAACCTTTGCTCCTGTTGCCAAAATGAACTCAGTGAGGGTACTTCTCTCAGTTGTTGTAAATAAGGGATGGTTAATGTATCAAGTGGATGTTAAAAATCCATTCCTGCATGGGGATATCGAAGAAGAAGTTTACATGAAGTACTTGGATACATATTGAAATGCATGGCTAGAAGGTAAACTTGCATGCTTTGGTTCCAGCACGTGGTATTAGAAGGCCATCAAGTACTTGGATACATATTGATTTTCACAAAGCAAGGGGATAAAGATGGCTTCCGCGTGGATATGGTTGCTTTGAAATACAATATTCTCAGGAATATTATAGTGAAAGTAGGATTCACGGTAACAATTTGTTATGTGGTATCATCGAACTTTTGCAGTACTATAAGTACAGATGCAGTGACGACATAAAAGCCCCTCCAATTCAACATACAACTGCCATGCGCAAACCTCTCAAACATCTTGAGATTTTTATTTTTTTTCCGTACCAACACATCTTTAATTTGGATAAATAGCACTGTGGAGGCAATCAACAACATCTTTAGTTTGGATAAACACCATTGGAGCTGTAGAATTAGTCGATCAAGGAGCACCTTCAGTTTGGATAGACAACACTACTTCGAGACCGACTAGTTATTTATCCAAGTCTCGATCATCAAGGATTTCTGAGTCTTTGTTGGAATAGGTCATCTTATTAGCCTTCTCGCCTAAGTGAGGTTTTACCAAGTTACTACATTCGGCACATTGAAAGCTGAATTTGATATTGAACTTTGCAGAACTAGCAACCTTGTCTTCAGGCTCTACAATCAAAGGCCAAGATGTGTTCCTTCCTATGCTGCAGTCGTAAGATCAAGAAGTCAGCAGCTTACCCAACGCCTCATCAACATATTTTACTCCCTAACTGAACTTGGTCGACGAGTTGGCATGTCACGTATTCAACCGATGACATAGTTAGCTTATTAATTACTCAGCTTGCGTACCACGTAAGCTAGGTAGTTTTTAGGGTCAACATTTTAACACGCCCAGTGGGACCCAATGCAAAAACTACAAAGTTCACATGATATATTAAGATCTCGATCAGGCTCCATTAGACAAGATTTGTCATCTACTTAAAAAACGCCTTGAGGAGGAAAGAAAACTTTTGAGGAGCATAGAAATTTTTTTTGAAGCAAGAAGAATTCTTGAAAAAGTAAGGAAAGAGGCCTGTGAGCTATTAGCTGTAACAACCCGTTTTAAATTTTACGTTTTAATTAGTTAAATTTACGAAAATACCCTTAACAACAAAAGCATTGACTTTCATTGACTTTCGCTCTATGACACATAGGAAATTTTCTTTTAATTTATTCACATAGCATTTGTGGATATGAATGCATGGGTGTGAACGAAATCAAATTCAGAGCTAAAATGAAGTTTTTATGAATCTTTGAATGTTAAGGGCATTTTGGTAATTTCACAAGTGGGGATATTTCTCCATTTTGGACCATCCCCTGTTTGACACGTGGCAGATTCCCCATTTTTCTGGGGAGTTCTTTTCTATCCTGAGTCCCCTTTCTTTCTCTCTATTATTTCCTTCCTTTCTTCTTCACCTCACTCATATCTCATTCTTTCTCTCCCTCTCTTGGCCGAGCAACACCCACACACACACCTACATTCTAATCACCACCATCACAAGTACCTTAGCACTTTAGCGAGCTTTGGAAGGGGACGAAACCACCAATAATTTCTCTCTTTCCTTTGCACAGTAACCTTCATTGTGCATCACTTTTCTTCAGCGAGTTCTCGCCATTTCTGGTAAAGGTAAGCCTCGAAATTGGTCTTTATCATTGTAGATTGTGTCTAGGTTCATGATTAATAAGTTTTTGGGTGGTTTTGGTCATGCAGGAACTTGAAAAATACAAGGGAAGTCACTGTGCAAAATTTGAAAGTTTGAAATTATGGTCGTTTGGCCATCTTCTAGCCATTTTTCCAGCCAACTCCGATCTCTGTTGGGCTTCCTAAGGGTATGAATCTCTTCTCCATATTTTTAACTACATTTTAGCTTTTGAATCACTCAATTTAAACTTATATTGAGCTCGAATGAGCTCTTAAAGTTGGTGGAAAAATATGGAAAAATTCCAAAAATTGTGGGGTGGCGCATGAGGCTACACGTGGGACTGTCTTGGGTGGCACATGGAGTGCATGCGCCTCCACTGGAGGCACTGTGCTCCACTGCCGTCTACAACAACGCTGACAATTTTTTCGACGACCCATCTCGGTGTGTGGCAGCGCATGTTGACCTGGGCAGTCGCCCCGTGGCAGCGCGTGCAGCAGTGCGTAGGGGAACCCTAAGATCCTTAGGATTTTTGACAGGCCAAATCCGAATCCGCTGTCCATTTCCTAAATTCGATCATTTTAGTAGAGTTTTATTAAATGGTCTCTATTTGTTTTTAGGTGTGTCAGTTGGAAGTGATCCCATCTTCCCTAGTTTGAACTACTCCCCTATAGCGGAATATTTGTGAGTTACCCCTTCCTAAATTTCATGTTTTTATAAATTATTAGGCTTGCATTCATTCTAATTTCATGATTTAATTACTTTTTATGATATGTTTTTACAGATTTCTATATTTATGATTTTGGAGAATTCGTGATTTATTCGCTTTTATGAAATAGTTTTCATTTATCTATTTAACATTTATAAAATGGCATGTTTATGGAATTGCTTATGATTTCCGATGATGAGATTTTGAATTCTAAGCTTGGTATTGGTTTTTGAGATACGTTTTCTATGCTTATCTAGTGGGTTATCATACATCGCAAACACACAACTTGAGTATATATAAGTCTATGGCCATAGGACATAGTTGAGGATATTTATGACATACTCCCAGCTTCACTGGACAAACCAGTGTCGGACAGCTTCACTAGCCACGGCTAGTGTCGGTGTGTTATGTATTTATATTTTCTTCTTTGGCATAACCCAGAGTCATACAGCTTCACCTTCGGGTGATGGGACCTACCGCATTTTTTCACTGGCGTAACCTAGTGTCGTACAACTTCACCTTCAGGCGACTATGATACCCCTATTTGAGTACATCGTCGTGTTGATTTCCGAGACTCGTTGGTTTCGCCTTCAGGCGATTCACTACCACTTTTAGAGATGATTTTTTATTTTTTTATTTTTATAGCATGTAGAGTTTTTAGAAAAACCTAGTATGTAGTATTATATATGTTTTCAAAACAGGAGGTTAGTATGTTCAGAAAGAAATTGGTTTTTGTATTATTACTATTATTATAAATTATGGTCCACTCACCTTTTATTTTTGCACCCCCTTCAGGACATAGTGACTAGGAATATGACCCGAGCTTCGAGGCATTTCCCTATCCGTGATTTTGTGTCCTCCTACCATTGTATGACTTCTTATGTGTAATTGTAATTTTATTGTCTTTCATTTTTCTTAGCACTTCCAAGTAGTAGTATGCTCTGAACATATTCTTGTATCTTTTCTTTCGGAATTGTGATTGGTGAACGTCCTCTTTATGTTATGGCCTTCCTTCTATTACTAATGTTTCTTTATCAGTGCATGATCTCTTTAATTGTCATTTCTTGCATGACTTTTCGATTATATGTTCTACCATGTTCATGCATTTTCACATGATTATGGCTTTCATCACTTTTGAGTGTCGGCTAGCACTTGCCATCAAAGTGTCATTTGGATATCTAGGTTGGGGTGTGTCATTAGATGTCAAGGCCACAATCAAACGTCAGCCTAGGAAAATTGTTAACCAGGCCGAAAAAAAAAACCTAGGCCACCAATTATTTATGTCGAGACTGAAAATTTGGTTGGGCTAGAAGAAATTGATTTTAAGCCAAATATCGACTCAAAAATGATTCGTCAGAGGAGTGCTCCAATGACGATCAAGGCCGATACAAAGCTTCGTATGAAAAAACCATGACAGTTGATATGGTTATTGGCGATAAAGCCATTATGGAGCAATCCTGTTCGGCTGAGTTATTCGAGTTAAAAGCCAAAATTAGCGAAATAATTATGCTTGGGGAGCTTAAGTTTTCAATCCATTCGGTAGTTGAAAATGAAAAAAATTTTGCCAAGTAAAAAATAGTTGGAAATTTTTTCGGCTCAGTGCAAAATCTAATTGGAAATTTTGGTAGCAAAAGATCTCAGCTCAAACTAAAACATTGTTGCCTTCCTCTTCTTTATCATTTGACCACTTTTGTTTTCCTTTGCTAAAAAAAAAACAGATGAACAAATTATTTTCTTAACCATTCGGTCTTTCAGGCCGATGCAAAAGAAAATAGGGGCAGACATTCTAGGCTTGCTCTCAATGAGCTGCTTGGTGAAATTTAAGCGATGGAGTTCAGCCTGATACTTGGTGCAAAAGAGAAGGAAAACGAGGAATCGTGATTTTGCTTTTGTAGGATTTATACACCCAATTTAGGGTGTGTTATCTGATATGTGGTATTTGTCCCACATTGACCATTTCCCTTTCTCTCTTCCCTCCTAGCCACTATATAATGAGGGCTTTGGGAAAGGAGAAACACACCAACAAAAAACAATTCTCTTAGGTATAGAGAGGAGAGATAATGCTCTCCACTCCCAGTAATCTTTTTCTCTCTTAGTTTAGCCGCTAGGGTATCACCTTGGCCCTAGGATTAGGAGGCTACTAAGAACTACAGCGGTTTGATCCCTGTGCATTGGCATAAGGTACGTAGGCAATCTAATGGGGCTAGATACAACTGAATCCTCCCTTGGATGAAGCTTTGCATCGTTGTTCGTGCAACGGTTCGTAGGAACGAGACGGCGATCCAAAATTCGTTAATTCCGCAAGGTATGTCCTATATTGAATTCCTTATATTATTAGAAGAAATTGCCAATAGTGGTATCAGAGCTATATGGCTCATTCCTCTATGCTTGGCTTGTCTAGATATTCCACCTGGATAGAGTGTTTGAGTTGGTGGTCTAAGGCGGAGCCTAGGCCAGCTAGTGCGTCTGTGGGGGCATTGTCTGTCTGTGAAATGTGAATGAGGGTGTAAGTCTGAAATGTCTCAAGTTGCTTGCGTACTTTCTCTGAGTATTGTGCCATCCTTGGATGTTTTGCCGTGTACTCCCTAGTAGTTTGGCTGGTGATTAGCTGAGAATTGGAATGAATTGCAAGCTTTTTCCCCACCAAATCATTTGCCATTTGGAGGCCTGCTAGTAGGGCTTCGTACTCTACTTCATTGTTGGATCCCTTGAAGCCTAGAGTAATCGCCTACTCGAGCATCGAACCATCTGGGGTGACAAGGACCATGCCTGCTTCCGAGCCTTTATAGTTGGATGCGCCATCAACGTGCAAATGCCAAAAGTCTCCATTGGGTGAAGCAGGCATGCCTACCTCTGGGGCGTCCTTAGGCCATTATGTTGCATTGCCTAAGCTAGGCATGAAGGCGCAGTAGGAAGCCATGGAGTTAAGGCCATGTTACAAGCAGCAATAAATGTTCAACTGCCAGTATTAGGCCACTCTAGAGCTGAATTATGGAGCAACGGTCGGCTGGGGCCGTGTGATGCGTAGCAGGAGGTGATTTTCAACTGCCGGTACATGTTGCTCCTATGTAAAATCTTTTGGGGCAATGAGGAAAAAACTTGCTTCAGAGTGTGCCATTCTAGTGTTTGTGTGCCCTTGGCACACGTTTTGGGCTGAGTTGCTGCGTTCGTCAGAAAACTTTGCATTTGTTAGTGTCAATGCGTTTATCATCGTGTGTCTGGATTGGGCTGAATAGTGCATCATGTGGATGATTGTGTGCGTTTGAAAGTATCATTTGAGCTTCCGGGTTGCAATAACTATCATCAAAGTTAGCTTTTGAATTTTTGGTACTGGTTTCCACATCAAGGAGAGCGTTTGAACCATGAAATACAAGTAGTTGGGCCCCTAGCTTTTCTTGTATGATGGCAGAGCTTATTGCTGCTTTAGATACTACCAAACATGTGTATAAGTCCTCCGTTGTTTCTAGTTTGGATAGTAGGGAGGTGATGTCAGGTTCTTTTTCAAGTCCTCGCATCTAGATCGGCGAGCCTTGTCCCAAAGTGCATGCTTCTTTGTCAGAGCGAAAGAGTCTGCCAGAGTTAGATCTTCTTTCATAATCAATTTTTTTAACAACGAGTGGTCTGCTAGAAGTCCTTTTTGGAAGGCTGCTCTGGCTATTGAGTCATTGTATCCTACTATCTTTGCCTTTTATGCTTTGAAGTTCTTCACATAGTCGCGAAATGACTCTTTTGGGTTCTTCTTCACGTTTAACAAGTGGTCAGACTTCTTCTTAATTGAGTGATAGGATGAATATTCTTTGGTGAAAACCAAAGAAAGTTCGTTGGAACTCCAGATGGATTGTGGCGGCAAGGTGTTGAACCAATCTTATGCCTCGCCTTGTAGAGTGGTAGCAAATACCTAGCACATGAGATCGTCATTATTTCGATAGAAGATCATTGCGCTTCAATAGTGCTTCAAGTGTCTCTTCGGGTCTCCATCTCCTTTGAAGGATGTGAAATGCGGCATGCTAAACTCGTGTGGAGGCTTTGCCTGCCCGATCTCGTCCATGAAGGGTGACCTGCTTATGTTGGTCGTGTCCTGTTGTAGTGCCTCATCGGTGACCTCGTTGCGTTGGAAATCGCACAATCGCTTGGTCAAGAGTCTCTCTACTTCTTCCTGAATTTGCCTTTGTTGGGGTAGCAGAGCTCTTGGTTGCTCCCAGTCGTGACCTGTTGGTCTAGGCTACTCTTCTACATGCTCGACTTGTCTATGCCACGGCTCCGGTGCATATGGTTCGTTCCTAGCAGGCGAGGGAATTCTTCGCAGGCCGCTGGTTGAGCTTAAGCCAAATTGAGTGACTGTTTTTCTTCGTTCGTCATGCTGCCTACTTTGATGTGATGTGGAAGATGTTCTTTGTAGGCCCAAGCACGAATGAAGCTTCGCCTAGATGGCTACTCATGTTAATTATCGAAGTGTGACCCCAACCGTGAGTGTATGCTCATCCGTGAGCCTAACCAAGAGTGCACGCTCCTCTGTCCGTGGGCCCAATCGGGAGTGTACATGGTCGAAATGCTTGGTTCGTGGCTGGTCGAGTGACTGCTTGTCGGAACGCTGCTAGAGAGGTTCTTAATCTACCCTTGTCCTACTTCGGAACACCTCGTTTGGGGCATGTTGCATCTAAGTGCGCTGCAAGAGCTGATTCACCAAGGTCATCTGCTGCGTGAGGGCGCTAGTCAACTCTATGACTTGTCGAGACAGGTGTTGTTTGCCATTCGGATTGGAAGAAATGCATCTCCTTGAATAGTGGAAGTGTGGTAGACTCCGGGCGCAAGATTGGAATTGGGGAATATCAAATCCATTGAGAACTGTGGTAAAAATGCCCCCGGTTCAATCTTAGGCCCATAACTTTGAAGCTGGGAAGGTTGAACTAATCTTGGACCAATTTGGGCTGCTTAGAAGGCCACAGTAACAGGCTGGGCTAACACGCCCCTATCCCGATATCCCACATACACCAGGATAGGCACGTGTTGGTTGACTTCCGAGGGTGACGAAAGCCATTTATTGAATGCAAATGCTGAGAACATGGAATAAAGAAGACTTATAAATTTAAATATAATGAATATGCTTTTAAGGAACATGTTCAGAGCACACATCTAATCTAGAACACTAAAAGAAATAATATAAAATTGAATGAACAAAGAGATGGGTCCTACACCGAGAGGACTCGAAGATGCCGATGTGGAAGTGCCTTGACACTGGGATCGTACGCCTCGATTCTAAGTCCTGAGGAGCGCAAAACAAACATGAGTGGACCAAGTTGATATATATATATATATATATATATATATAATAAAATAGTTATCAACATACTAACCCCCAAAGTTTTATGAAAACTAATAGTATAATATGTGATAGTTTTCCGAAACCCTAGCATGCCATAAAACTTTCATAAAACGTATCTCGTACATATAGTGTGCTAACTAGTGGTATCATTGTTAGTATCATATGGCCGAAGCCACCAATCTACGCCTAGCCGAAGCCACCAACCTACACCCGGCCAAAGCCAATATAAAAGTGTCAGCACCCTCAGGCACCAACCTACTCCCAGTCGAAGCTAATATAAGAGTATGATCACCTTCAGGCACCAACCTATACTCGGCCAAAGCCAATATAAGTATCATCACCCAGAACAGTGACCACTAGATATGCAAAAAACATTGAATATAATCTTTCCAAATATAGGTACATATATCTCAAAAGCATCTTCATATTATAAAGTCATCCATAATCTATACTATAAAGCAGTGTGTAAAAACATGTTCTAAATAGTATATTATCATCCATCAGATACCCTAAAAGAACATGGGTTCGATAGAAAGTATGGTATTCCAAAATATTCTAAGCATAATATCTCATAAAACGTTTCATAAAATGTAATCATTAAATCATGCTTTTCATGTATGCATTTCTACAATTAAAACATGCATTTTAGAAGGGGTCCACTCACAAATACTTCGCCGTTAAAGAGCCACACAACTAGCGAAGATGGAATCGCCATAATCTATGCACCAAGTGGGGATCGAGTGGTGGCTGGAGTTGGCCGAAAAATGGCTTGAAAGATGGCCAAACGACCACGGTTTTGAAGTTTCTAGATTTCTGGAAAATGCCCCTTAAGTCGTTTTTCGTGCTAATACCTTCACCAAAGCCATTTTTAATCACTAACCAAGTAATGTAGACTATGAGGAAGGAAGATCAAAGAAGTCTTGCAGCTTACCTACGTCAGAAAATCCTTAAAAGTCACCGAAGTTCATTGGGGAAGTCTGCACCATGGCTGTAGGTTCTTGAGGTATCAAGCCCAGGTGATGGTGGTGATTGTTTTTGTGTGTGTGTGTTTTCAGAGAAGAGAGGGAGAGCTATAGAAAGAGAGAGAGAGAGTGTGCAAGGAAGTGAGAGGGAAGAGATAGAGAGAAAGTGAAAAGTGAGGGAGAATGTTATAAAAATCAGAGAAAGAAAGAAAAAGGGAAGGGAATCGGGGGACAAATCAGTGGGTGGACCCCTTAGGCTCACCAATTAAGATCCAAAAACATTTTTTTTAAATAAAAACCCAAAACTTAGTAAAATTATAAACTAAATTTGGGAAGGGATTTTACATGGGCTGCGGGCGCAGGCGGGGCCATGGGAGTGGGTTGCTCGGTTTGTGGCGCACATGGGTGGGAGGCTAAGGCTTGGCTTGGCAACAAGTTGGGTTGGCGTTGAGCTTGAGTGGCTCGGGCCGTCTTGCCTTAGGCTTGGGCCCATGTGGGCTTGAATGGCATGGCTTGGGCCATGTTTGTGGCGCCGTGGCCCTTGCCGAGGGTGATTATCGTGGTGGCTGCTCAACTCATCGTTGTGTTGAGCCTTGTAAATTGCCGCGGTCATAATTCTTAAACGTTGGAATTTCTGTTCGTCGAGGTTTCCCAATCTCTTGCCATTGTACTTTACTTTTATGTTTTTATCAAAGAATTTTTAGAAAAAAAAACTCCAAGAATTAGAACGTACAAAAAATCTACAAATTAACAAGAAAACGAAAAACCTTGAATGTGAGAGTCTTCTACGAGTGTGTGACTCAACTCAAAATGAAAGCACCAATTTGTGGATGCAAATTTCCGTCTTCTTTTTCTTGGACAAAATTACACCTACAAAACAAATAACACCTCGGGTCAAGACCAAGAGCCTCATGCGCCCACGATGAATTGGGGGGGGGGGGGGTTTGGCCGAAGAACCTTCAATGTCAAAGTTAGAATTTTGAGGGAAAAGTGTTTGGAGAATTTAGAGAATTTTGCAAGAGAGTTGGAATTGAGTTTTGGAGAAAATGAGGTGGTATTTATAGGGGTATGGCTGGCCCATTTGGGAGGATGGGGACCGGCCATTTGGATGGTTTTTTGGGTGTGATTCATAATTTGTTAGCTAATTAATAAATTAATTGAGTAATAAATCAATTAATTAGCTAATTAATATAATTTGAAAGGAATGATTTCGGGGTTACCTTGTGGAGAAGATTTGATGAGGATGGATGAAATAGGTTTTGAATAATTACCTATTTTGAACACTTTTGACCTTGATCGAGTCATGATTGTCCATTGCTCGTTAGTTCCGGTATTCCTTAAGGGTAATTTTGTCCTTTTCACCCTAGAATCCAGGTGCCGCCTTCATATTTTTCTCGATTATTTTTGGCTCCACAAATATGTCATCCTATATGTGAGAATCATTCCCTCAAAACTTCGTGCAAATATGGGCCATGGTTTGAGAGAAATCACAAACCCTAGTTTTGTGATTTCTTGATAATTTTAGTTTTTTCAGCCGTTTTGCGGGCTGAATTTAGGGTACATGGAGCTGATTTTTCTGTAGTTTTATGCTTGGGGTTTGTAGTCGGCCATATAAGCTTCAAAACCATATAAAATACGTCATTTGGACGAGTATTGAAGAAGATATGGCTTCACAGACATGCCTTGGCGAATATGTGAAATTTGGGATTTCTGCAGAAAAATTGGAGAATAAACCGTGATTTTATGTTCAGATTTGGGAGCTCTTTTCGTGCTATTAGAGTCAGTTTTTGGAATTTGTTTCCGAAATAGAAGTTGTAGCTCGTAATCTGGGGTTTCCAGTGGTATAACATACGCATCAAACTAATGCATATTGAGTGAGCTACGATCTTGGGAAATTGGCCTTACAAATTGAAAATTTGGGATTTTCAGATTTCTTGGAGGAAGATAATCTCTAATTTTTTGAGATATTGTGTCAGTTTAAATTACTCGTCTCGATCGAGTATTTTAAACAGGATATTATATCATTTTAATTGCTCATTTTGAGACTTGAGCATTTCTATGGAGAAAAATATTCTTTTGTAAAATACTATTTCATGAGATTAATTCTAATTCGGTGATTTGATTTTCATATTATCCTGATTATGAAATTAAAATTAGAATTACTAAGAGATTATCTCCTATTATCTGTTTAATTAATGTGGATTGATTATTTAAGTGATTATTTCCTTAGTAATTATTTTAAATTGATTATCTAAGTGATTATCTTCTGATTAATTTATATATGATTGTTTATACTTCATTATTTAATTATGAATTGGATATTGTTGTAGGGCTTATTATGAGCATGTCATTTAGGAAAATGATCCACATTTAGGATGTTCTTTAAACATGGATTGGGGTTCATTAATGGTCACCTCTTACTTGATGTGGTGTCTAGGAAAAATATTTAAGGAGACACTTTGGGTGTCAAAAAGGGTCGGTTTTTAAAAGCTTAGCGCTGCCACCTCTCCCAAATTTGACCTGGCCACACTTACGAAGACCCACTTGTCGAGCCCATTGTCTAAAACTCAAATTTAATCCCAATGAAAGGCCTATTATCTGCATGAGTACTATATGATTGTTTAAGCCTTTGCCCATAATTTTTTTTTTTCTTGCGCTCAATTGGATGAGAGCAAAAGGCTCCACCAAAGGGTGTAATGTTGGTTATAATCGAACATCTCTATTGCTCATAGGAATTGGATCCACTTTGACCCTTAAGAGAACCAAGATCTTGATGAGAATTCTCTTCAAGAATTAGGTCGAAAGTTAAGGAAGTGCCCTAGGTGGCATATGCTCCAATTGAAAAAGTCGAGAGAGAGAAGGATAAAATTGCTCAAGCATAGTTGGTGCTATTAATGTTGAAGAGAAGACATCTCACTCATATTGGTTGGGTGAGTACTATTATGATCTTCAATTTTAACTCTCTACTTAATGAAGTATACATGGTGCAAATTTGGCTCGTACTTCTTTTCTAGTTGTACTCGAAGCCATTTTGGCATATGTGGTGAGAACTTAAATAAAGATAAGATAACTTGGTTATCTAATTGTATTCCGTGAAGTACTATGTAACAACCCGTCCCAAATTTTACGATTTTATAAATCTTAAAATGTGAATTCACGAGAATACCCTAGATGCGAAGGTATTGACTTTCGTTGACCAACATTTAGTGAGACGTACGAAATATTTCTATAGTGATCCAAAGCGGGTATATTACTATCTTATGTTGTTCTTTATATCCATGAATTCAAACCATTTTAAAATAAGAAGGTTATTTTGATGGAGGAAGAAGGAGAAACGGAAGAGAAGAAAGAAATCAGGGCATTGGCTGCCCAATCAGAGTTGAGGGAGACGGACCAGTTAGGAGAAGAGGGGAGAGAGACGGACCAATGGGAAGGAAAAGAGAGGAGAGAAAGGAGAAAGGTGCAGAGGACCCAACCTGAACCTTTTCGGTGACCCAACCCGATTTCGAAACCGGTGGAATTTCGACGGTTCAAAACCGTTTTTCAGGAAAATTTCATCCCATTTCCACCTGCAATCATCACCATACCTCTGCCCCTTCATTCTTCTATCAAGAATCAGTGGAAATTGGGTCAAATCCGTGACATTTGGCGATGGTGACACCGACGGGTCTTGTGTCGATTCTCCTATTTCTGAAGCAATTTCTTCCAATTGCCACCACCAATGGACTTCACTTGAAGCCTAGAACAATGCCCAATCATTGGTTGGTGTGTCGGAGTCGAATTGGGGATGAATCAAGAACACCCATTTCTAGGGTTCCCGACGGATTCGAGGCAAATTGGAGCCTTTCCAGGCCAAATTGGACTTGGCCACATGTATAACGTTTTCTCTACTCTTTGAGATCTTCATTTTTGTAATTTTTGAGAATTTTTAGAAATAGTTGAGTTTTCCGGCGAGATGGGGCGACCGACCGCCACCCGCGGTGGCTGGTGCGGCGGCGCGTGGCTAGGGGGCCATCGATGTTATTCTTAGGCTAATTAGATGGCTTGAGTTCAGTTTTGGTAATTGTATGACGTAGGTTGATTGTTGGAATCTAAATCCTCTACGTTACTTGGTAAAGATATGAATCGACAATCCGACTATTGGATCATCACCAAACTTTAATATGTTATAGTACATAATATTTGAGGACTATAGAAACTTACGTATCAGGAATCCGACATACGGATCTTCTCGAATTGGAGCTGTAATTTCATAAAATAAAATGTTGACCGCCATTTGGTTTTGGCATTTGGCGGAGATCGAACCGTTGGATCGTAATGAAACCTTAGGATGTTGTTCTAGAAGTATAATGTGGAACTTTGGAAGCAACAGATTGGAAATCCATGATGCAGATCTTCCGAATTGAATCACGTAGTGATGTGTTTTATATAAATTATGTATTCTATTGGTCAGAATTCTGAGATGTGATTTGATAATTGGTCACAGGTGACGATAGTTCGTGATGTCTCGATAAGCGTGCTAGGGAGTCGTAGTGTGGACTTCAGGTGAGTGGGTCTTTTCCTTTCTATTGTATATTATATATATATATATATATGATTGACAATTCCACAAACGGTTAGAAATTGATTATTACATATAATTACTGTTAATGCTTTGAAGTACTAATGCGAACTACGAATGACTTGATCCCTGATTAGGGTATGTAGGCAGTCTAACGAGACGTTAGATGCAGCCATGCCATAAATGAGACTAAATAATTGAGACAATAGCCTTGTTTGAGAAATTGAGCAATATGAAGGAATTTGGTGAAAAATGTGAGATTTAGCCTTTCATCTCGGTGATTAAATGTTGATTATAAATCAATGTGTGAAGAAACGAGAGATTGTGGTTTTACGTTTTATAAATGCCATGCCATAATTAGTTTATATTTTAGTATGTAATTTGGTACAAATCTGCATAGTGTTACACACAATACGGAGGTCAAGGTAAGTTCAAGTGTGTATATAATGTTGGTATGATTGAATAATAATTAGTGATGAACGGATGTGAGTAGAGCTCATAAACCTGCACCCTGGTATTAGTGCTCCCGCCCGTGGCCAGGGCACAGTCCTTCACGTGATGTTCACCTCCCACACCTTACGTTCACCTTGGATTCAAGGTAGGTGCACAGGCCTGTCGTATAGACCACTATAGGTGGTTCCGACTCGTAGGTGACCCGTGATTATTCGCACAGTCTTCACGTGATCGTAGCACTAGAGCGTATTTATTTACACTCAATCTTGTCGTACAGAGATATGTGATGAGCTAGCATATGTAATGAGATATGTGATGAGCTAGCATATGTAATGGGATATGTGATGAGCTAGCATATGTAATGAGATATGTGATGAGCTAGCATATGTTATGAGATAAGCTAGCGTATGTAATGAGATTTGTGATGAGCTAGCATATGTAATGGGATGTGTGATGAGCTAGCATATGTAATGGGATATGTGATGAGCTAGCATATGTAATGGGATATGTGATAAGCTAACATACGTAATGAGATATGTGACGAGCTAGCATATGTAATGAGCTATGTGATGAGCTAGCATATGTAATGCGCTATGTGATGAGCGAGCATATGTAATGGGATATGTGATGAGCTAGCATAAGTAATGAGATATGTGATGAGCTAGCATATGTAATGAGATATGTGACGAACTAGCATATGTAATGAGATATCTGACGAGCTAGCATATGTAATGAGATATGTGATGAGATATGAATAAGTTGTACAAATCACTAGAGGTGACTCTGACTTATAAGCTAGCATCGATTGATGAGATATGGTTGTAGTCACACAGGTCACCATAGGTGACTCCGACTGACGTGCTAGTATGGGTTATTAAGCACTTGATTATTTATATTGCTAATGGGATGTTGTGATGTGGTATACTTCTGGATTTAATGTTAGTATACTTTTAATTTCATGTTTATCCATAGTATGATTTTCTAGAAGCTAAACAGGTGTTATGGTGAGGGATTATATCGTTTAGAAGGTCTTTATTAAAGCTCTATTTTTTTACCACTCACTCTTGTTTTTATCCCTCTAGGTCTAGTAGTAGAGCTTTCGTATCGACGAGGATTCATGGCAAGTCTTAGTATTGGAGATTACCTTCGATGGTATGATTTTCAATCCACTCTATTGTACTTTACTTATGCTTTGACGTCACGTGAGAAATGGGTTCATTTCTGCTCACGGCGCACTCTTGTATTTAGGCACTCTTAGGTTTCAATTTATTCACATTTTTGCACATCATCATACTTTATGGTTTTGTCACCCTCCAGGTGTCAGCCAGCACAGCTCGATTCGGAGTCCTAGTGGACATCCCGGGTTGGGGTGTGTCATACTAAGCGCTTGATTCGCTGGGAAATGTAAGGAGATTGTGAATGAGTTTGCATTCCTTAGTTTGGCTTTGAACATTTGTTCAACCTTTCATAATTGAGCAATGTTTTTGGAGTATATGTCCTTTTTGATGCACCAATATTTGAGAAGTTAAAAATACTTTATAATTTTAAGACGACACTATTCCTCAACTTGTATTAAATGTGTTTTTTCTTTAAATATGGAATGCTAAAAGTTAATTGCTCAAAATGGTTAGAGATAGGTCATTACTTGACCCACTAACTAAGTGATTAATGGTACTATGACATTTTAGTAAGTTTTGAAAAAGCCTCATGGGAGTGCTATTCAAATCTAGCTCAAATTAGTGATTCACTACAATTGCAATTTTATTTGAGAGATTAAGTAGATGCTTCCCATGTTTTTCCGAAGAAAAAACTTATTCTTTAATTGTACGTTGTCGTAAAACCTTGGTTTAACAACAACTTTATATGTACATCAAAAGAATAGTCTATTATACTCTTCTTGGAAAACCATGAAATTGTAAGTAGGATTCCAATCACTTGGAAAGGAATTTTTGGAATTTTTGGGTAATGTTACACACCATTTAAGGTGGTATAGGCGCAATTGAACTCTTCCAACCTAGTGGGAGACCTTTTTTTTTGAAAATTTGCTGCCAACAATTAGTTCATAAAACCCCAAAGCAATTGAATGAGCAAAGTAACAACTTTGAATTATCAATTAGCTTACACTAGTTCCACATATGGTGAGACGGTTGACTAATTTCTTGTGACATTTAAATTGCAATAGAATTGACTGTGAACTTGTGACATTTAAATTGCAATAGAATTGACTGTGAACTTGTTGTTCACATAGGAAAGTCTTCCAATCATTAAGCGAATGTGGGAAACATGAAATATCCTTACTTAGTGTCGCTAAAAGATCGTAAGTTTAGTGGGAGTACAACTGATGGAAATGTACTACTAGACTTTAATGACTTTCCAAGAACTAGGTTGTTGGGCCTAGTGGGAGTACTAATAATGGAAGGGTACCACTAGTCTGGAAGCAATCTCTACGCTAGAATGGTAGCTTAAATACAAAAGGTTGTAAGTTTCGTGGGAGTGCAACTAAAGGAAGTGTACCATTAAACTACAAGGAATCTTCCACCTCAGGGAAGTACAACCAAAGAAAATGTACTAATAACAGTGGGAGTAGCACTAATGGAATCATACCATTGCAGTTATGTGAGAGGAACAAAGTTTTCACAAAACAATATAGGTTGTGAATATGATATAGTCAATAAATTGAGTGACTTGTGATAAAAGTCATAAAAAATGTGAATTGAAACTTATTAAAAATAAGAGCGGTCTTAGAAGGTTCATAAAGACATTATCCCTAGATGGTGAGGAATGTTACTTCGTTTTGTTAAATGACTAAAAGAGATGGTCCTCACAGACAAATCTTTCATTAATACGTGAAATTGAAAATTTTTCTTTTTATAAAAGAAATGATTTTTCAATAAGAGATGGAAAGTATGAGATGTCTTCCCAAGGTGGGGTCAGACATGACTCATTTTTTTTCCATGACCTAGCCTAAGTGAAAAATTCTCAATCTGAAAAGAGAATTGAGTTCACACACTATTTACTTCTAGACAAGTGTCCTTATTTGTGTTGACACTTGGAAGTCCTTCTAGCTGTTGTTGTTGTACTTTAAGGCTTAGAGCCCAAGGTGTTCTTGTCTTTCCATGAGTGCTGACAACTAATGTCTTTATTGAAAAATAGATTGTCTCCATAATTGTGGTGTGAGACACAAAGCATTTTTGACATGCTAGAGAAGTTTCAGTGATACTCTTAGATGCTTCTTAGTTGATTTGCTAAAGATTAACGTATAAAAGCTCTACGTTGCCATCTGGGCTATACTGAAACTCAAAACATCTTAGAAGAGAGTGTTGTGTGATTCTGGACCAAAGCTTCCTAGAATATGAAATGTGGAATAATGTTAACCATTGTCTTAAAATGTGCATCTAGATGATAAGAGAAATCATACATGCGCCAATTGTAAAGAAGCATATATGGCCCACGTGTCTATATCTAGATAGTAAAAGAGCTAATACGTGCCTCAATCATGGGATGCCATGTATGACTCTTTTTGTCTACGCACTAATTAAGTAGATGCATGTATGACACATGTTTATACCATACTTAGGGCCTCCGTATTTAGACCTCGTATAAATACTCAGGGGACTCAAATGTAAGTATGTAATAAATGAAGGGGCAAATATGTAATTAGGGGAGGAGCCCTTATTCTATAAAAGGGCCTCCTCACCCTCACAAACCCTAAGCCTTTCCTATCTAGAGCAAAGCTCTCACACTCTCTCCCTCACAAATACTCTCAGAGAAATACAATCAGTGTGGACGTAGCCCAAACCTTGGGGTGAACCACGATACATCTTGTGTTATTTACATTTCTTGCAGATTCACAGTCGGATTTACGTTGTTCCAAGACCTCCAGTTTTGTGCATCAACATTTGGCGCAGTCTGTGGGAATCGATACGAAAAGTTGTGTCGATTCTCTTTCATTTTTTTACCTCTACCGTGAATCTGTAAAATCACAAAAAAGCTCAGAAACCCAGTAACCTTTCTCTCTCTCTCTCTCTTCAAAATCCCATAATAGTCTTGGAGTTGGAGGCTTTTTCCTCTGTTAGATTTTCTTTCAGTAATTCAAAGGGCTAAAAGGGGTTCACCATGAACAACCTCTCTTCTTTGAGAGCCCTGGACTCTAGTCCACTGACCAACCCCAACTCATTTGGGTCCCACCACCACAGGCCGATTCTCTTCCCGCACCTGAGAAATGGCGTCATATGCTCGGTAAAGCCCTCAATTGCCACCCCATCGCCTCTAAGTGTTGACGGGTCCCCCAACCAGGGGATTAATCGAATTGAGTCACTGAGCCAGGTCTCTGGGGTGTTGGGCTGCCAATGGGGTGATGAAGGTAAAGGAAAACTTGTTGACATCTTGGCCCAGCACTTTGATATCGTTGCTCGTTGTCAGAATTTTGGGTGAGGGACAAACTTGTAAAATGGAGAGAAAGCAGGTCACCACGTGGCACAGCTTGAACAACCAAAGTATCATCCGACCGAAGAAAAGTTAAGCACAGCAGAAATGGATATGAGAGAAAGCATCATCAACGAAAACGACTTCACTCTGAGGCTGACGGAGCAACTGCTTCAGACTGAAGGCAAGCAATCAAACCTCGTGTACTTGCCACTGTCCATCCATATGATGTTGAGCTTGATTGCGGCTGGGTCAAAGGGTCAAAGAATTATATAAGATCTGCCCACTTCTGGATTATCGTTCCCGAGTTGTCTGCCGAATAAAAAACTAGCCGTTGTGCAGGTAGGAACTGAGCGAGAAGGCAACCATGGACACCGTGACTCAGTGGCAGAAGTAGTGGTTCAACTACACTTAGTATTTGCACCGAGAAGGCAGCCATGAACGATCAATTTGCTCAGCTAAAGAGGCTATAGGATGAAAACAGCCCAGGTTTTGTAGTTGAAGTTGTTTCTCTTTTCTTTCAAGACTCTGAGAAGCTTTTCAACAATATGGCCAGGGCTCTATGAGTTCTCTTGTCTTAACCCTGAGTGTTCCCAACGCTAGTCCGAGAGTTCCCGATGCCAACTGCTCAATTTGTCGAGCTTCAGTCGCCGTTGATCAGAGTAGTGGTGATCGGACGGCCTTTGTTGTTCAACAATGGAACGCATCTCCTTTTTCCTCTTCACCTTCTCTCTCCTGATCGTCTCGCATGCCCAATTGGACAGTGCAGGTCCCACAAGCAAGGAATAAACATACAAAAGCACGGGGATACTACTCGAAGCAGGAGTCATCCTTCAAAAGCTTCATTTCCATCCATCATCTTGTCGAAAAAAAAAAAGAAAGAAAGAGCAAGTGGGTGGGATCAAGGCTGTCCTGTTATGTTTTATAGGAGAACATGCAGGCAAAGAAAAAAAGAAAAATTGGTGCAGTCATGGAGGGGTCATGTGCTCACAAAGAAGAAAAGCAAAAGCACTGACAGAAGCAATGCTATTGGTAGATTTAGATCAAAATCCACTGCGCATACGCAGAAAAAGAAAAAGAAAGTGAAAAGAGAAAGCAAAAGGGAAGCACATGGGGACACTACAAAAGCAAGGAATAAACACCCCACCAGAATGATGTAATTTATTTTTATTATCTTCCGGAGACATCTATATAAACCCCATCAGAAGGTAATATGTATAAACCCTATTAGAGGGTAATTAAAAATAAAAAAAATAAAAAAAACGGCAAGCCCAAAATAATGGGCTGCAATGTCATGTGGAGGGTGAAGGCCCATATGCCCCAAAGAGCCAGGCCCTCTATTATCACCAACCAGGTGATCAAAAGTACACCAGTACTCCAAATTTATTCGGCAACCTACCACTATTACCACCAACCAGGTGATCAAAAGTACGCCCAGTACTCCAAAATTATTCGGCAACTTGCCGCTATTTCCACCAACCAGGTGATCAAAAGTACGCCTAGTACTCTAAAATTATTTGGCAACCTGCCGCTATTACCACCAACCAGGTGATAAAAAGTACACACAGTACTTCAAAATTATACATGAGCATTACTCATGTCAATCATATATAAATATACATGAGCATTACTCATGTTAATCATACATAAACATTCATGAGCATTATTCATATCAATTATACATAAACATTCATGAGCATCACTCATGTCAACATTCATGAGCATCACTCATGTCAACATCCATGAGCATCACTCATGTCAATCAACATAAACATTCATGAGTATCACTCATGTCAATCAGCTTCAAAAGCTCAATTTACAAAAGCTCTAGCTTCAAAAGCTTCATTTACAGAGCTCCGGCTTCAAAAGCTCTATTTACAAAAGCTCTAGCTTCAAAAGCTTCATTTACAGAGCTCTAGCTTCAAAAGCTTCATTTACAAAAGCTCTAGCTTCAAAAGCTTCATTTACAGAGCTCCAGCTTCAAAGCTTCACTTGCAAAGCTTCACTTACAAAGCTTCAGTGCAGGGTATACAAATACCACCTCCGAACAACCGCCACGTCGGCCCATACTTGGATTCAATTTGATGTCTCCAGCCAATAGACTCTATTGACCGAAGACTTGAGGGACTACATTATGTACCATATATTGGGCCTCAACTAGGCCTCATGAAAATACTTAGGGGACTGAGCCCATTATCTATGTACTGAGGAGCAAGCTCTTATTCTATAAAAGGGACTCCTTCACTTTCATTAGAGAGCACTCATGAAACTTGGGGGACTTAGCCTATCACTTCTGTATTGAGGAGCGAGCCCTTATTTTATAAAAGAGACTCCCTCACCTTTGTTAGAGAGCATCGTCGCCGGTTGAGCAACCGCCTCGCCATGAGCATCACTCCTAACCCATTATTCAGGTACTGATGAGCGAGCCCTTATTCTATAAAAGGGACTTCCTCACCTTCAAACGCCATAAAGCCGAGCCAACCAAGGCAACATAAGCCACGAGCCAAGCAGCCTCGCAACGTGTGCTACTTCTAGTTAAGCATCATTTCAGATTGAGCACTGCCTCATATCGAGCATCAGTTTAAGACAACATCTAGTTACTTCGGCCCACACATGGACTGAATTTCAAGTCTCAAGCCAAAAGACTTTCTTGACTGAAGACTTGGGGGACTACTGTTTATACCATACTTAAGGCCTCAATATTTAGACCTCGTATAAATACTTGGGGGACTCAAATGTAATTATGTAATAAAGGAAGGGGTAAATATGTAATTAGGGAATGAGCCCTTATTCTATAAAAGGGCCTCCTCACCCTCACAAACCCTAAGCCGCTCTTATCTAGAGCAAAGCTCTAACACTCTCTCCCTCACAAATACTCTCAGAGAAATACAATCAGTGTGGACGTAGCCCACACCTTGGGGTAAACCATGATACATCTTGTGTTATTTACATTTCTTGTAGATTCACGGTCGGATTTACGTTGTTCCAAGATCTCCGGTTTAGTGCATCAACAACACACATGTGTGGATAAGAAATAATATAAATACCATTTTTGAAGGTGTTTATATATAAACTCATCAGTCCTTGTGATAAAATGGTGTACGCCCACTATTCACGAAGCATTTATGCGTAGTCTATCCGAGAAGTGGATGATTGTCCAAACCAAGCCATTTTGAAGTAATCATACGTCATTGCTAAACTTAGAGCAGTAAAAGGATTTTTGACGTCCATAATGTTGGAAATGTGCCCTAAAGCCAATCATGTGATGATACTTTACGAACATTTCACATGTTAAACTAATCTAGTTTTACATATAAAGGGCAAAGATTATTGTTTGAGCCGTCTCATATAAATGTTATATGCTTAAACGATAAAGTCCAAGGAATATGTGATTGGGAGAATGTAATCTAATGAAGTTAGATTCATGAGACCATTCTTTCGTAGACACATCCTAAACGTTCCTGATCATAGGATTGCCAATTGGGCATTGACAGTCCGTTAAGATCAGTACGTACTATGTCTTCTCTCAGGGAGAGTGATCAGTCTCGAATCATTGGTGTGTGTGACATCAAGACAAGTACGGTAGGTGCTCAATAGAGAATGAGTTCACTGAACGCGATCAACGAAGAGTTCTCATATTCCATGTCACATGAGAACTCATGGTTGGGATAATGCAAAGTAGTCCTTTGACCTGAGGCATCATAGTTGTCTTGTGGTTAAGTCCTTGATCTTTGATTATGTCAAAGTCACTCCATCAGGAGGGTGTCCACGGCATCGTTGGGGTCAAGCCACTTAGCTATGGAGACAAGTGAATGCGCAACAAGGGATCTCTAACCTTCATATCGTTTGAGGGAGAATACTCTATGATATGATTTGAATCTCTGGCCAGAGTATGAATGAGATTTGGGAATGCGTTCCTAATCACATTCAAGGTAATCATATAAGCACAAGACACACATTGGATAGTAGACATGAGAAAATAAACTATCAAACCAAACAATGTGGTCAAGAGTATTAGATTAGAGAAAGACCGTATTGCATTTGTAATCCGGAACTGAATAGGTTCTCTAACCTCTTCTGATTAGCTTGGGTAACCATGATATGCTGCTAGGTGTCACTCATGGTTTGTGGAAGCCCTAAACGTGTGTAATCACTAAAGGGAGAATTGAAAATAGTTTCAATTCACAATCGATGTAAAATGGTTTTAATCGCTCACTACCTCGCTAAAAGGAACCTAATGGATCGCACACCATAAAAGGTAGAGATTGGAGATTAAACGGAAATGAGTAAGAATGATTAAATGGTTTAATCATTTATTTATGGCAAGGATTAATTAATATGTTAATTAATCAAACGAATAAGTTCGTTAAATGACTTCGGGATAGTTTTGGACCTTAAGGCCCAATGGGCTTCGAACGTCAAGCCCATTAACTTAAGTTGTATGACAATTTAATGAATAAAGATTCATTAAAGCCCAAAAGCCCAAAAATCCCTAAATGGCCGGCCATATGGAATGAATTAGGGTTTTGGTTATTTAGGTCACTTAAAGAAGTGACTATATAAATGACTTTATAGCCAAATATTCATTAAGGATTAAAAGGGTTTATTTTTGGGGAAAATTGGTGAGAATTGTCTCTCCATTTCTCTCTAAAGAGGCCAACACCTTGGAGGGTACATCTAGCAATCCTACTACTCCAAGGTCACTCATTTCTTCTACAATCTAACCTTGGTGAAGAGACTTAGAGGTTCTCAATTTTGGGAACTTGGAGAACCTATTCTTCCATCCAAATCCATGGATCTAAGAAGCAAGGAATGAAGGCCCTATCTCTTTGGGTGATTAGCCTTTGCTTATGCAAAGAGGAATCTACAAAGGTATTAATTTCAACTCACTTTGTTTTGAGTTGATTATTGGTTCACCAATCTACTAGGCTTTGAATTTCATGGTAATGTTTTGTTTTTGAGTGCATACAAGCATGATTCCACCTTTAATTGTTAATTGCATGCTATATGATGTTGCTCAAATGAACATGTTTTCACAAAATAATTCCTTCAAGTGGTATCAGAGCCTAGGTCTAGTAGTTGGTGAATCCTTTTGGGTTTTTGTAGTTCATAGTTTGTGATTTAAAAGTTGTAATTGTTACAAGCTTTATTCTTGCTTCTTTGAAAGTAAATTTTGTTGGAAAATTTGCCATCTCAAATGTTGTAGATGTTGTTCATATGAGCATGAATATTGGAGCTAAAATTTGGTGCCATGCTTTTGGGAAAATTTGGCCAAATCCAAAGGGTGGATTTTTGGGTTCTTGTTTGACTTGTTAAAAGTGTTTTAATGTGTTCTTTGGAACCCCTAAGTACCCTAGTTTGGTTAGATGTTATTTCCCTTAAGTAAGAATGGTTTTGGAATGTTTTTGGGTGAAAAAAGTTCATGGAAAAATTTGGGTTTTTCATGGATCTTCTTCATTGTTCTTGATGTTCTTGCCAGGAACAAAAAGGTTTGGTGTTTTGATTCAAAGTTTTGATTTATTTCATAAAGTTTATGTGATATGTTTTTAAATGATTTATCATGTATTTAAAGTGTTAGATATTTGTATAAATGATGATTGAAATAATTGTGATTGAATTATTTCATAAACTTATCTTACATACACTTGCATGTTTTTGACAAAACTCACAAATCAACACACACACCAACCTTATCCCTCCCCAAAACCGGCCACTCCCTCAAAGGGAGTACTTTTGGGGCTTTTATGCAATTACATAAAGTTTTGATACTTTTGTGTATTTGCACTTTGGCCCAAAAGTTTACGTTTTTACGTTTAGGTCCAAAAACGCTAAAGGACAAATTGTTTTGTTCCTTTAATGAAGTTTTTGCATTATTAAAAGTTTGGGTTCTAGTTGTATTTACATGAAGTAGTGACTTTTGTGTATTGTACAAAGTGACCCCAAAAGTTTTTGTTATTGCAATATGGCCCAAAAGTTGAGGTTAATTGCATGATGGCCCAAATAGGATGAGAACAAAATTGTTTTGTCTCTTTAAATGAGAATTGGATTTTCATTTTGTTTAGCTCCATTTAAATCAATTTTATGGATACAAAAACCAAATGAAAATGTTGCATTCAATTAATTAGTTAAAGTGTTAATTAATTAAAGGGTGATTATGAACCTAAGCCTAATATAATTGAGCTATGTGAAAGGCGTTTCAAATTTGTTTGAACCATGGGAATGTGTAGATTAGATTTTGGTTGTAATTTGATTTGATCAAATGTTGTAAAAGGGCTTAAGCTCTTCTTTACTTTAAAGTAATTTGTTATATGCAAATGTTGTAATGAGCATAAGCTCACCTTTACTTTGAAGTACTTCTTTCTTGCTTTATTTGATATGCATGAAAATGAAGTAGTTGGGTCCAACGCCCATAAGACAACACGCCTTAATGTGATTAAACGCGTAACTAAAATCAATCACCATTCCTAGACCGAGATTCAACACAAGGCTCGTGTTGAATCTAAACAAAGGTTCATAATCATCCTTAGGCCCTAAGGCAACTATATAGTCAATCAAATGAATGCAAAGTTTATGTTAGTAGTATCATATACTCTTGCTTTAAAAATCGTTTTATAAGCATAGTGGGAGTATTATGTACAACTAAAACAATGAGATGGACCAATAGTTGTAATAGGACCAAAATTGTTTTAATAGAGATTAAAATGTATATTTATATGTGATGAGACCTAAAACCCTCAACCAAACCAATATTAAGTTGATAAGCGTGAGAGTGCTTAGAACACTCTTTCGTGGCCTTCCACCGTGGTGGGCTTCAATCGTTTGTGACTCGTACAATGTATTCGTCCAGTTCTGGGGTTGCAAAGTATGTGCTTACATTCAGGAGAAGCCTATAAACATATGATGAAGTGAAAGGTAGGCAACGAGTGTGGCCAATATGGAGTTCTTCTGAGGCCATTCTTGAACCCCTACTTGAACTAGCATGGTGGGAATGACTTAACTAAGTGCAATGGTGCCAATATGGAGTTCTTCTGAGGCATCATTCTCTAGAGGCCAAACGAGATGGGTACTTGCATTAGTTGCAAATGAGTAAGCGTACTCTCTCATTATTATTGTTGCTAGCCAATATGGAGTTCTTCTGAGGTGGGCTTGGTAATAGTGAGCCTCCCATAACCTACTAAGAGTTTCATCCAAAACTCTCGAATTCCAATGAGGGATATGGAATTTGCCAAAAATAGTGGGTGGTGCTATTTTGATTTAAAGACCCGAATCAAATGGCTTAAAATCAATCAATTTATATTCGTTATGTATTTGATTACCAATATATTTGCAAACGCTATCCAACACTTGACAAATAAAAACCGAATGTTTTAGTTTCCGGACTTGGTACAACAATCCCAAAGAATGTCTTACATGGATTGTATATGTATCTAAGTAGTCTCATCCTCACAATCTTCCTAATGATAATGTATCATTGGAAGAACATGTTAGAAAAGTCTATCGTGAAGAGGACAACACAAACAACCAATGCTTAATCCTTTGTTAAATGAACAAAGGAACTTACGAAGATTAGCATAAATGACAAGGACACTTTTAGTGTTATTAGTTCTTTACTTACAAATCATTGTATGAAGAAATAATAGTTGTTTTGAACAACCCTTAGTCAATGCAAACACTAGTGCTTGTTTCTTTGTTAAATGAACAAGGAACTTGAGAAGAAAGCACAAAGGCATGGACACGTTAATGTGCCATGATTCTTCATTTACAATTGTTGTATGAAGAAATGAGAGTTGCCTTGTACAACTCTTGAAGGTTTGTAATTATGTTTAGAACATAATGGTTGGTTGACAAAAATAGTCCATTAACATGGACTTATGATGATTTTGAATCATTGAGTGTTGAAGTGATAAACCACTTAACGAGACGGAAACTAGGCAAGGACTTCACCTTTGTTTCCCTATACTAATCGTTCACTAAGTTTATTGTAAACTGTGTAGTGAAAAATAAACCACATGCTCTCCAAAATTGTTTGATGTGTATAACACAATTGAAAAAGGTTTCAAGAGAGATAGTGGGAGTTTAGGGACCATGACTAATGTAGTCAAAGGTGAAAGTCAAATAAAGAAGATAAATAACTCCAAGGGAACAAACTTTCTTTATGAAAGGATGGACATTGGAAGGGGTATTTGCAAGAAATGTCTTGCAAGTGTCAAGGACACACCTTTCGAAGGTGTTGTAAAATGTTCTTGAATAGTTCAAAACAGTTGGTTCTTCTACTTGAATGCTTGATTCCGTATTAGTAACTATGTTTTACAATCGTTGTAAAAGTGTGGCTAATAAGAAGTAGAAGATTAATGAGAGAAGAGAAAGTACTTCACATTCGAAACGTGAATCAAATGTAGATCTCTGCGAAAGCAGTTGGTACTTACTTCCTCATATGAACTACCAAAGAAATTGGAAAAACATAGATTGTCTTTATATTCCAATTTTAAGGAACTAAATTCCGTCACTATGTGAAATGGATAAATGTTTTGTTTGACAAAACAATGTTCTTTATTAATCAATGATTAGATTATGGTAATCTAATTAATTATCTCTATAGTAGAGATAATATGGTAGTGTTAACTGTTTAGAAAATAATGATGCTTAAAACCCAAAAGGTTGCAAGGTAGTGACTAATCCCAACTAAAGTTGTGATACCTCTAAAACATAAATTACGAGTTGGTCATAAATGGACGCTTTGGATCGTTAGATCCGGATCCAATACCTTCTTGTTAAAATTGTATAGAGGCGAAATGTTCGAATCTTTATTCTTTTGGAAAGAAGAAAGAATCACAAAGTTGTTGAGGTCAATTCACTTAAGATGTTAGTGGCACTTGTCCACAAACATAATATTACTCATGTTGAATAACATTCACCGAAGATCACTCTCGGTTGGACTATAGTTTATTTTGAATAAACACAAGTCCGAATACTTTGCAAAATGTTTCAAAGAATTCAAGAAATGTAAGTTGATGAGTAAGACGTCTAAAGTATTTACCTCCTTAGATTTGATCCAAGATAAGGTAACACTTTAGAACAGTTTCCTTGAAAGATATCAAGGAAATAAGCATCATAAGATAATGTATTTCTCCATTAGGAGAAGAACGAACTCGAATAAGTTTTAGTTCGTTAGATGTTATCTATTACCCATATATAGGATATATACTTCTAAAAACAATATGATTGTCAATGAGAAGATCTTCCAATATTTTCATGACTCCATAAGATGTAGTTGGAAAGAAAAACAAATCTTAAGCATGTTAAGATTTGGGGTTGTGTGCTAATAAGCAATATTTGTTAGATAACAATCTTGTAGGATATCCTTAAAATAACTTTTGGATATCGCTTCTATAAACCAACTAACAAATGTTGTTTTGTTGGGTAGTTCATTGTAATTCTACAATGTGATTTGCCTAAAAGCAAATGAACGAGAGATAGAACTCGAAGAATGGGTTCTTTGAGAGACAAGATAGTAATCAACAAATATAACAACCTAGTTCCTATACCACAAGCTCCAAGGTAGTCGATAAGGATTTATAAACCGTCTCAGTTGAATGGTTTTGAACTTTATGACTACATTGAGTGCATATACGATATATACTCAAGAAAATGGTAAAGTACCATTTGACTCGAAATAATGAAACCTTCATAGCTAATTGGTAGCTTAAGGTGACTACAATCAAAGAGAATGGTTGACTTTGAAGAAACCATCTTTGAGATAGTCTTGGTTTCAATTAATTCGAAGATTGCTAGCTACAACTAAATGGTGATTCAATGTTTGGACATTATTAAGATAGTCTTGATAATATATGTCTAAAACTATGAATCACAAGACATGTAAGTTGTAGAGATCCATCCATCATGGATCTTAGCAAGTTAGTAGGAGCTATTTGCATTTTATGAGAAAAAGGATCAAATCGTTTGATTTCTCATAAAGATGTAAATGAATCTTTTGTTTACTAGTTTTACAAAAGATTAGTGGGAGTTAATCATGTTCCTAAAAATTTAAATATATATGATATATTAATTTTGGAAATGAAAAGAATACTTCTTCGTTAAAGTTATGACTTTAATACATTATATGAAGATAGAATGTATATGGGAGATATAGTCTATATACATGGGATGGAAATCTATAATGATATATTTCATGATATGATTGGATTATATCAATCCCTAATAATAGACAATGGATGCTAGGAAGTTTCTCATATGATGATAAACTTCAATAAGAAGGACGATTCTAGTGAGACTAGCAAGTTGCCCTTCTCAAAGGGAACGTGCCCCTTTGACTCCCAAAGAAATAATGCGTAAATTGAATCCTTTATGCATACGCAGAAAGGTGATTTATGTATTTCATATTGTATGAAAAACATTGATATGAGTTGTACCTAGAACAGGTACAAGACGATATCAGTGCAAGCCCAGGATCAGAACCATGGCAACTGTCAAGTGAGTCCTTAAGTATTTAAGAAATACTTAAGGATAGATTCCTCAAAGAATGAGGAAGAATTAGAGTAACGTAATGGAAGCGTAAATGTATTAGATTATGAATCTAATCCATCATTGGATGTTTCTTCATTATGAATGAAGAGATAAACGGATATCTCTTTATTATGACTAAAAAGATATTTGGATGGAAACATTAAAGTAATGACTTTAGTGTGTTCCATTATGAATGCAAGATATATTGCCATATAGAAGTTTACAACAATGTTGTTTGAATGGGAAAGTTCATTTATGAACTCTCTATTCGATTCCAACTAGAAAGTGTATGACACTAATGGGGCGATAGCTCAAGCCTGGGAATCAAGGTCTCATCAAGATCCGAACTCAAATGAGAGACTGAACCACATGATTGAGAATCATGTATAATGGTGACGTCGTTATTCTCAAGGTTGCTTCTATGGATAACACATATAGATATCCACTGTCTAGGCCTACTATTCAGCCATTTATGAAATGACTACAGAAGAGGTATCATCAAGATGACCAAGCTGATTGGCTCTAGTGCAAGTGGGAGATTGTTGGAAATGTGCCCTAAAGCCAATCATGTGATGATACTTTACGGACATTTCACATGTTAAACTAATCTAGTTTTACATATAAAGGGCAAAGATTATTGTTTGAGCCGTCTCATATAAATGTTATATGCTTAAACGATAAAGTCCAAGGAATATGTGATTGGGAGAATGTAATCTAATGAAGTTAGATTCATGAGACCATTCTTTCGTAGACACATCCTAAACGTTCCTGATCATAGGATTGCCATTTGGGCATTGACAGTCCGTTAAGATCAGTACGTACTATGTCTTCTCTCAGGGAGAGTGATCAGTCTCGAATCATTGGTGTGTGTGACATCAAGACAAGTACGGTAGGTGCTCAATAGAGAATGAGTTCACTGAACGCGATCAACGAAGAGTTCTCATATTCCATGTCACATGAGAACTCATGGTTGTGATAATGCAAAGTAGTCCTTTGACCTGAGGCATCATAGTTGTCTTGTGGTTAAGTCCTTGATCTTTGATTATGTCAAAGTCACTCCATCAGGAGGGTGTCCACGGCATCGTTGGGGTCAAGCCACTTAGCTATGGAGACAAGTGAATGCGCAACAAGGGATCTCTAACCTTCAAATCGTTTGAGGGAGAATACTCTATGATATGATTTGAATCTCTGGCCAGAGTATGAATGAGATTTGGGAATGCATTCCTAATCACATTCAAGGTAATCATATAAGCACAAGACACACATTGGATAGTAGACATGAGAAAATAAACTATCAAACCAAACAATGTGGTCAAGAGTATTAGATTAGAGAAAGACCGTATTGCATTTGTAATCCCGAACTGAATAGGTTCTCTAACCTCTTCTGATTAGCTTGGGTAACCATGATATGCTGCTAGGTGTCACTCATGGTTTGTGGAAGCCCTAAACGTGTGTAATCACTAAAGGGAGAATTGAAAATAGTTTCAATTCACAATCGATGTAAAATGGTTTTAATCGCTCACTACCTCGCTAAAAGGAACCTAATGGATCGCACACCATAAAAGGTAGAGATTGGAGATTAAACGGAAATGAGTAAGAATGATTAAATGGTTTAATCATTTATTTATGGCAAGGATGAATTAATATGTTAATTAATAAGTTCGTTAAATGACTTCGAGATAGTTTTGGACCTTAAGGCCCAATGGGCTTCGAACGTCAAGCCCATTAACTTAAGTTGTATGACAATTTAATGAATAAAGATTCATTAAAGCCCAAAAGTCCAAAAATCCCTAAATGGCCGGCCATATGGAATGAATTAGGGTTTTGGTTATTTAGGTCACTTAAAGAAGTGACTATATAAATGACTTTATAGCCAAATATTCATTAAGGATTAAAAGGGTTTATTTTTGGGGAAAATTGGTGAGAATTGTCTCTCCATTTCTCTCTAAAGAGGCCAACACCTTGGAGGGTACATCTAGCAATCCTACTACTCCAAGGTCACTCATTTCTTCTACAATCTAACGTTGGTGAAGAGACTTAGAGGTTCTCAATTTTGGGAACTTGGAGAACCTATTCTTCCATCCAAATCCATGGATCTAAGAAGCAAGGAATGAAGGCTCTATCTCTTTGGGTGATTAGCCTTTGCTTATGCAAAGAGGAATCTACAAAGGTATTAATTTCAACTCACTTTGTTTTGAGTTGATTATTGGTTCACCAATCTACTAGGCTTTGAATTTCATGGTAATGTTTTGTTTTTGAGTGCATACAAGCATGATTCCGCCTTTAATTGTTAATTGCATGCTATATGATGTTGCTCAAATGAACATGTTTTCACAAAATAATTCCTTCACATAAAATATCATTTTGGTTCTTATATCATCATAGGGTTGACATAAGATCCTTCATGGAAAAAGTGATTGTTCAAGGTACAAGTAATTCCAAGTTTACTCATAGTTGAAATATTTTCTCAATAGAATGATGAAAATATACTTGCACTTACCTTATATGGAATTGAAAGAACCCATCTACTTTTGAAAAACATAGGTGCTCCTTATGGAATTATTTTGGAGGTATTTTGCATTAACAAGAGAGATTTTATGTGAGCATGCTCTGATCTATGCAAAAGAAGTCCCCAAGTTAGAGGGAACCCAAATTCGTTAATGATTTTTTGCAATTGCACCAAGTGAGCAGTCTCAAAGATGTAGCCCTAGCGATATTGGTTATATGTCACACTCCTAGGTATAAAATCTACAAGAGACTCATTAGAATTAACGTTTTTTCAAAGAACGTTATGATGTACATATTTTTTTCAAGTGGTCACCTGTTGGTAGTGTGCCCACAAAGCCACTCATTTGATGTAATTGCTTTTGGAATACTTATTGTATTAAACTATTATATGTTTAATGAAGGGCAAAGCTTATTGTTAATCACTATTTATTGTATCATGTGTTTAAGCAATAAGGGAATCCAAGGAAACTATTTAATCTGAGAGAGAAGTGATCTAAGTAAGTTAGATTAGCGAGACCTTTCGCTTATGTTCATTCCTAAAACGTTCGTAGCCACAGGATTGCCAATTGGGCATTGACAATCCGCTAAGGTTAGTATGTGTTATGTTAACTCAAGCGTGAGTATGACTAGTCTCAAGTCATTTGGTGTTGGACACTAAGACAAACACGTATGTGCTCGAAAGGGTAATTGAGTACACTGATCAAAAGAGAGTTCGAACATACATGTCATGTAAGAACTCGTTAGTTGCAATATGCAAAGTAGTCCTTTGACCTGAGGCATCATAGATGTCTAATGGTTAGGTCCTTGATCTTTGATCATGTCAAAGGCATTCCATCGAGAGTGTCCATGGCATTGTTGGGGTCAAGATATCTAGTCATGTAGGCATATGAATGCACAACGAGGGATCTCTAACCTTCCATGATGGAGGGAGAATACTCTAAGATATGATTCGGGAGTCGTTGGCCAAAGCATATGAATATGACTTAGGAAGTTTGTTCCAAATCATGTCAAAATTGAATCATATAAAGAAGTATCACATTGGATAGTAGACATGAAACAAACTATAACTCAAACAATGTGATTAAGAAAATTGTATTAGAGAATGACCATATTGCATTGTAATTGTAACTGGATAGGTTCTCCAACCACTTCTACTTAGCTTGGGTAGCCATGACATACTGCTAGGTGTCACTCATGGTTTGTGGAAGCGCTGAAGATTAGCAAACACTAATCTTCCACAAGGGGAGAATTGAAATGTTGTTTCAATTCACAATCGATCGTTAAGAGTAACAATCGCCCACTGCCTCGCTAATTGGAACCTAATGGATCGTACACCGAGTAAGGATGAAAGTGAAGAAATATAAATGATATGGATAAGTGATTAAATGGTTTAATTGAGAATGGTCAAGATTAATTAATTAGTTAATTAATTTTATGAAAGGTTCGTATTGGGCTTTTAAGTTGGTTTTGGGTTTCGGGGCCCAAAAGTGTTTTGGTCCACAAGGCCCATTATGTTTAAGTTGTATGACAACTAAAAACAAAATGGGCAATTAGCCCAATAACAAAGACAAGGCCGGCCATAAGGGTGAGTGGATGCAAACTTGAATTAATTACAAGTTTGCCACTCACATGTGATGTAGTATAAAGTCAACGGTATAGCTTTTTCTCATTAGGGTTTTTCTTGAGGAAAATAAGAGAAACACTTTCTCTCTTTTTCTCTAAAAGGAGGCCAGCCACTTAGGGAAGAATTAGCTAGCAATCTTTTCTTCTCTAAGTCATCCCTTTTTCATCTTCACACCTCATCCTTGGTGGGGAGACTTAGACACACCAAATCTTTGGTGTTCTTGGAGATCCTTTCCTCACATCCTCAAGGAGCAAAGGAGCATCATGTTGGAAATGTGCCCTAAAACCAATCATATGATGATACTTTATGGACATTTCACATGTTAAACTAATCTAGTTTAATATCAAGGGCAAAGATTATTGTTTGAGCCGTTTCATATAAATGTTATACGCTTAAACGATAAGTCCAAGGAATATGTGATTGGGAGAATGCAATCTAAAGAAGTTAGATTCATGAGACCATTCTTTCGTAGACACATCCTAAACGTTCCTGATCATAGGATTGCCAATTGGGCATTGATAGTCTGTTAATATCAGTACGTGCTGTGTCTTCTCTCAGGGAGAGTGACTAGTCTCGAGTCATTGGTGTGTGTGACATCAAGACAAGCATGTAGGTGCTCAATAATGAATGAGTCCACTGAACACGATCAGCGAGGAGTTCTCATATTCATGTCACATGAGAACTCATGGTTGGGATAATGCAAAGTAGTCATTTGACCTAAGACATCATAGTTGTCTTTTGGTTAAGACCTTGTTCTTTGATTATGTCAAAGTCACTCCATCAGGCGGGTGTCCACGGCATCGTCGGGGTTAAGCCACTTAGCCATGGAGGCAAGTGAATGCGCAACAGGGGATCTCTAACCTTCAAACCGTTTGAAGGAGAATACTCTATGATATGATTAAGAATCTCTGGCTAGAATGAATGATATTTAGGAAGTCGTTCCAAATCACATTCAGGGTAATCATATAAGCACACGAATCACATTGGATAGTAGACATGAATAAACTATCAATCCAAACAATGTGATCAAGAGTATTGTATTAGAGAAAGACCGTATTGCATTGTAATCCTAAACTGAATAGGTTATCCACCTCTTATGATTAGCTTGGGTAACCATGACATACTGCTAGGTGTCACTCATGGTTTGTGGAAGCCCTAAACGTGTATAATCACTAAGGGAGAATTGAAAGTAAGTTTCAATTCACAATCGATTTGAAAGAGTTTTAATCGCCCACTGCCTCGCTAAAAGGAACCTAATGTATCGTACACCGTGTAAGGCATAGATTGAAGAAACAACGGAGATGAGTAAGAATAATTAAATGGTTTAATTATTTATGGCAAGGATTAATTAATATGTTAATTAATCAAACGAATAAAGTTCGTTAAAAGACCACGGGTTAGTTTTGGGCCTCAATGCCCAATGGGCTTCGAACATCAAGCCCATTGACTTAAGTTGTATGACAACTTAATGACAAATAATTCACAAAGGCCTTAAAAGCCCAATGAAACCCTATGGCCGACCATTTTGTTAAAGGAATGGGTTTTGGACTTAATTACAAGTTTGCCACTCCAATGAATAAAGGTATAAATATGACTTTATAGCCAAAATTCATTTAGGGTTTCTTTTAGAGAATTGGAGAGAACATATCTCTCTCTTTTCTCTCTAAGAGGCCGGCCCCCTTGTAGGGATTAGCTAGTAATCTTTCTCCTCCAAGGTCACTCATCTCTTCTTCACATCTTACCTTGGTGTGGAGACTTAGAGGTTCTCTATTTTGAGAACTTGGAGAAACATATTCTTCCATCCAAATCCATGGATCTAAGAAGCAAGGAATGAAGGCCCTCTCCTTGGGTGATTAGCCTTTGCTTATGCAAAGAGGAATCTACAAAGGTATAATTTCTCAACTAACAAATGTTGTTTTAAGTTGAGTCAAGGTTCACCAATCTACTAGGCTTTGAATTTCATGGTTAATGTTTTGTTTTTAAGTGCATACAAGCATGATTCCGCCTTTTAATTGTTAATTGCATGCTATAGATGTTGCTTAAATGAACATGTTTTTCACAAAATTTCCTTCAAGTGGTATCAGAGCCTAGGTCTAGTAGTTGGTGAATCCTTTTGGGTTTTGTAGTTCATAGTTTTGATTTAAATGTTGTAATATGTTACAAGCTTTATTCTTGTTTCTTTGAATGTAAATTTTGTTGGAAAATTTGCCATCTCAAATGTTGTAGATGTAGTTCATATGAGCATAAATATTGGAGCTAAAATTTGGTGCCACGTTTTTGGGAATTTTCGGCCAAATCCAAAGGGTGGATTTTTGGGTTCTTGTTTGACTTGTTAAAAGTGTTTGCAAGTAACTTTTGGAACCCCTATGTACCCTAGTTTGGTTATATGTTATTTCCCTTAAGTTTGAATGGTTTTGGGATGTTTTTGGGTGAAAAATGTTCATGGAAATGTTTTGAGTTTTTCATGAGTGTTCTTCATTGTTCTTGACATTTTTGCCAAGAACAAAAAGTTTGGTGTTTTGATTCAAAGTTTTGATTTATTTCTTAAAGTTTATGTTTTATATTTTTCAAATGTTTAAATGTGTTAGATATTTATTTAGAAAGGTGTAAAAAATATTGGTGGGTGTGTAAGGATTAATTCCCTTTCACACATACCACTTGTATGCTTTATGTCTAAAACTACAAATCAACACACACATCACTCCCTTCTATCTAAAACCGGCCACCCTATTAAAATAGGGTACTTTTGGGGCTTTTATGCAATTACATAAAGTTTTGATACTTTTGTGTATTTGCACTTTGGCCCAAAAGTTTACGTTTTTACATTTAGGTCCAAAAACGCTAAAGGACAAATTGTTTTGTTCCTTTAATGATGTTTTTCAATTTGTTGAAATTTTTTGGGTTCTAGTTCTGATTACATGAAGTAGTGGACTTTTGTGTTTTTACAAAATCAGCTCAAAAGTTTAAGTTTTGCAACATAGCCCAAAAAGTTGAGGTTATTGCATTTTGGCCCAAATTAGGTTGAGAACAAAATAGTTTTGTCTCTTTAAAAGAGAATTGGATTTTCATTTCATTTAGCTCCATTTAAATCAATTTTATCGATATAAAAACCAAATGAAAATGTTGCATTCAATTTAATTAGTTAAAGTGTTAATTAATTAAAGGGTGATTATGAACCTAAGCCTACAATAATTGAGCTATGTGAAAGGCCGTTTCAAATTTGTTTGAACCATGGGAATGTGTAGATTAGATTTTGGTTGTAATTTGATTTGATCAAATGTTGTAAAAGAGCATAAGCTCTTCTTTACTTTAAAGTAATTTGTTTTATTCAAATGTTGTAAAGAGCATAAGCTCATCTTTACTTTGAAGTACTCCTTTCTTGTATTATTTGATATGCATGAAAATGGAGTAGAGGGTCCAACGCCCCTAAGACAACACGCCCTAATGTGATTAAACGCGTAACTAAAATCAATCACCATCCCTGGACCGAGATTCAACACTAGGCTCATGTTGAATCTAAACAAAGGTTCATAGTCATCCTAAGGCCCTAAGGCAACTATATAGTCCATCAAATGAATGCAAAGTTTATGTTAGTAGTATCATATACTCTTGCTTTAAAAACCGTTTTATAAGCATAGTGGGAGTATTATATACAACTAAATTGAATCAAATGGACCAATAGTTGTAATAGGACCAAAATTGTTTTAATAAAGATTAAAATGAATATTTATATGTGATGAGACCTAAAACCCTCAACCAAACCATTATTAAGTTGATGAGCGAGAGATGCTTTGAACATCTCTTCGTAGGCCTTCCACCATGGTGGGCTTCAATCGTTTGTGACTAATACACCGTATTCGTCCAGTTCTGGGGTATGCAAAGTATGTCCTTACATTCAGGAGAAGCCTATAAACATATGATGAACTGAAGGTAGGCAACGAGTATGGTCAATATGATATTCTTCTGAGGCCATTCTTGAACCCCTACTTGAACTAGCATGGTGGGAATGACTTAACTAAGTGCAATGGTGCCAATATGATATTCTTCTGAGGCATCATTTTCTAGAGGCCAAATTAGATGGGTAATTACAAAAGTTGTAAATGGCTAAAGCGTTATCCTCTCATCATTATTGTTGCTAGCCAATATGATATTCTTCTGAGGTGGGCTTGGTAATGGTGAGTCTCCCATACCCTACTAAGAGTTTCATCCAAAACTCTCGAATTCCAATGAGGGATATGGAATTTGCCAAAAATAGTGGGTGGTGCTATTTGATTTAAAGACCCGGATCAAATGGCTTAAAATCAATCAATTTATATTCGTTATGTATTTGTTTACCAATATATTTGCAAATGCTATCCAAAACTTGACTAAGAAAATCCGAATGCTTTAGTTTCCGGACTTGGTACAACAATCCCAAAGATTGTCTTAAATGGATTGTATATGTACCTAAGTAGTCTAATCCTCACAATCTTCCTATTGATAATGTATCATTGGAAAAACATGTTAGATAAGTCTATCATAAGGAGGACAACACTTTTAATGTCATAGTTCTTCACTTACAAATCGTTGTATGAAGAAATAAGAGTTGCTTTGAACAACCCTTAGCTAATGCAAAAACTAGTGCTTGTTTCTTTGTTAAATGAACAAAGAACTTGAGAAGAAAGCACAAGGGCATGGACACTTTATGGGCCATGATTCATCACTTACAAATTGTTGTAAGAAGAAATGAGAGTTGCCTTGAACAACTCTTGAAAGTTTGTAATTATGTTTAGAACATAATGGTTGGTTGACAAAAATAGTCCATCAACATGGACTTATGATGATTTTGAATCATTGAGTGTTGAAGTGTTAAACCACTTCTAGAAACGGAAACTAGGCAATGACTTCACTTTTGTGTCCCTATCCAAATGGTTCACTAAGTTTATTGTAAACTATATAGTGAACAATAACCACACACTCTCCAAATCGTTTGATGTGTATAACACAATTGAAATAAGTTTCAAGAGAGATAGTGGGAGTTTAGGGACCATGACTATTGTAGTCAAAGGAGAAGTCAAATGAAGAAGATAAAATTAACTCCAAGGGAATAAACTTTCTTCATGAAAGGATGGACATTGGAAGGGGTATTTGCAAGAAATGTCTTGCAAGTGTCAAGAACACACCTTTTGAAGGTGTTGTAAATTGTTCTTGAATAGTTCAAAACAGTTGGTTCTTCTACTTGAATGCTTGATTCCATATTAGTAACTATGTTTTACAATCGTTGTAAAAGTGTGACTAATAAGAAGTAGAAGATATATGAGAGAAGAAAAATGTGCTTCACATTCGGAACGTGAATAAAATAAAGATCTCTGCAAAAGCAGATAGTACTTACTTCCTCATATGAACTACCAAAGAAATTGGAAAAACCAAAGATTGTCTTTACATTCCAATTTTAAGGGACTTAATTCCGTCACCATAGTAGAGATGGATGAATGTTTTGTTTGACAAAACATTGTTCTTTATTAGTCAATGATTGGATTATAGTAATCTAATTGATTGTCTCTATAGTAGAGATGATATGGTAGTGTTAACTGTTTAGAATATAATGATGCTTAAAACCCAAAAGGTTGCAAGGTAGTGACTAATCCCAACTGAGTTGTGATACCTCTAAAACATAAATTACGAGTTGGTCATAGATGGATGCTTTGGATCGTTAGATCCGGATCCAATACCTTCTTATGAAAATTGTATAGAGGCGAAATGTTCGAATCTTTATTCTTTTGGAAAGAAGAAAGAATCACAAAGTTGTTGAGGTTAATTCACTTAGATGTTAGTGGCACTTGTCCACAACATAATACTACTCATGTTGTATGACATTCACCGAAGATCACTCTCGGTTGGACTATAGTTTATTTTGAATAAACACAAGTCCGAATACTTTGCAAAAGGTTTCAAAGAATTCAAGAAATGTAAGTTGATGAGTAAGACGTCTAATGTATTAGCCTCCTTAGATTTGATCCAAGGAAAGATAACACTTTAGAACAGTTTCCTTGAAAAATATCAAGGAAAGAAGCATCAAAAGATAATGGATTTCTCCATTAGGAGAAGAACGAACTTGAATAAGATTTAGTTCGTTGGATGTTATCAATTACCCATATATAGGATATATGCTTCTAAGACAATATGATTGTCAATTAGAAGATCTTCCAAAATTTTCATGACTCCATAAGATGTAGTTGGAAAGAAAGACAAATCTTAATCATGTTAAGATTTGGGGTTGTGTGCTAATAAGCAATATTTGTTTGAGAATTATCTTGTGGATATCCTTAAATTAACATTTGGATATCACTTCTATAAACCAACTAACAAATGTTGTTTGTTGGGTAGTTCATTGTAATCCTACACTAGGATTTGCCCAAGATAGAGCAAATGAACGAGGGATAGAACTCAAAGAATGGTTCTTTAAGAAACAAGATAGTGATCAACAAATATAACAACCTAGTTCCCATACCACAAGCTCCAAGGTAGTCGAGAAGGATTTATAAACCGTCTGAGTTGAATGGTTTGAACTTTATGACTATGTCATAGAGTTACACCTCTTAATTCGAAAGAAATAAGAATGAAAATCCTTATAACTACATTGAGTGTATATACGATATATACTCAAGGAAATGGTAAAGTACCATTTGACCCGAAATAATGAAACTTTAAATAGCTAATTGGTAGCTTAAGGTGACTACAATCAAAGAAAATGGTTGACTTTGAAGAAACCATCTTTGACGTAGTCTTGTTTTCAATTAATTCGAAGATTGCTAGCTACAACTAAATGGTGATTCAATGTTTGGACATAATATAGGTTTCCGAAACCATTATTAAGATAGTCTTGATAATATATGTCTAAAACTATGAATCACAAGACATGTAAGTTGTAGAGATCCAACCATCATGGATCTTAGCAAGCTAGTGGGAGCTGTAAACGTCTTATGAGAGAAAGATCAAAACGTTTGATTTCTCATAAAGATGTAAATGAATCTTTTGTTTACTAGGTTTACAAAAGATTAGTGGGAGTTAATCATGTTCCTAAATTTGAATATATATATATATATATATATACAAATATATGATATATTGATTTTGGAAATGAAAAGAATACTTATTCGTTAAAGTTATGACTTTAAAACATTATATGAAGATAGAATGTATATGGGAGACATAATCTATATACATGGGATGGAAATCTATATTGATAGATTTTAGGATATAATTGGATTATATCAAGCCCTAATAATAGACAAGAGATGCTAGGAAGTTTCTCATATGATGATAAACTTCAATTAGAAGGACGACTCTAGTGAGACTAGCCAGTTGCCCTTCTCAAAGGGAACGTACCCTTTGACTCCCAAAGAAATAATGCGTAAATAGAATCCTTTATGCATACGCAGAGAGGTGATTTATGTATTTCATATTGTATGAAAAACATTGATATGAGTAATACCTATAAAGTTGCAAGACGATATCAGTGCAAGCCCAGGATCAGAACCACGACAACTGTCAAGTGAGTCCTTAAGTATTTAAGAAATACTAAATGACAGATTCCTCAAAGAATGAGGAAGAATTAAAGTAACGTAATGGAAGCGTAAATGTATTAGATTATGAATCTAATCCATCATTGGATATTTCTTCATTATGAATGAAGAGATAATCAAATGTCTCTTTATTATGACTAAAGAGATATTTGGATGGAAACATTAAAAGTAATGACTTTAGTGTGTTCCATTATGAATGCAAAATATATTGCCATATAGAAGCTTACAACAATGTTGTTTGGATGGGAAAGTTCATTTATGAATTCTCCATTCGGTTCCAACCAGAAAGTGTCTCTAGTGTACCGACACTACGACACAAATGGGGCGATAGCTCAAGCCAAGGAATCAAGGTCTCATCAAGATCCGAACTCATATGAGATACTGAACCACATGATTAAGAATCATGTATAATGGTGACGTCGTTATTCTCAAGGTTGCTTATATGGATAACATATAGATATCCATTGTCTAGGCCTACTACTCAGCCATTTATGAAATGACTACAGAAGAGGTATCATCACTGATGACCAAGCTGATTGGCTCTAATGCAAGTGGGAGATTGTTGGAAATGTGCCCTAAAACCAATCATATGATGATACTTTATGGACATTTCACATGTTAAACTAATCTAGTTTAATATCAAGGGCAAAGATTATTGTTTGAGCCGTCTCATATAAATGTTATATGCTTAAACGATAAGTCCAAGGAATATGTGATTGGGAGAATGCGATCTAAAGAAGTTAGATTCATGAGACCATTCTTTCGTAGACACATCCTAAACGTTCCTGATCATAGGATTGCCAATTGGGCATTGACAGTCCGTTAACATCAGTACGTGCTGTGTCTTCTCTCAGGGAGAGTGACTAGTCTCGAGTCATTGGTGTGTGTGACATCAAGACAAGCATGTAGGTGCTCAATAATGAATGAGTCCACTGAACACGATCAACGAGGAGTTCTCATACTCATGTCACATGAGAACTCATGGTTGGGATAATGCAAAGTAGTCCTTTGACCTGAGGCATCATAGTTGTCTTGTGGTTAAGTCATTGATCTTTGATTATGTCAAAGTCACTCCATCAGGCCGGTGTCCACGGCATCGTCGGGGTTAAGCCACTTAGCCATGGAGGCAAGTGAATGCGCAACAAGGGATCTCTAACCTTCAAACCGTTTGAGGGAGAATACTCTATGATATGATTAAGAATCTCTGGCCAAAGTATGAATGATATTTAGGAAGTCGTTCCAAATCACATTCAAGGTAATCATATAAGCACACGAATCACATTGGATAGTAGACATGAATAAACTATCAATCCAAACAATGTGATCAAGAGCATTGTATTAGAGAAAGACCGTATTGCATTGTAATCCTAAATTGAATAGGTTGTCCACCTCTTCTGATTAGCTTGGGTAACCATGACATACTGCTAGGTGTCACTCATGGTTTGTGGAAGCCCTAAACGTGTATAATCACTAAGGGATAATTGAAAGTAAGTTTCAATTCACAATCAATTTGAAAGAGTTTTAATCGCTCACTGCCTCGCTAAAAGGAACCTAATGGATCGTACACCGTGTAAGGCATAGATTGAAGAAACAACGGAAATGAGTAAGAATAATTAAATGGTTTAATTATTTATGGCAAGGATTAATTAATATGTTAATTAATCAAACGAATAAAGTTCGTTAAAAGACCACGGGTTAGTTTTTGGCCTCAAGGCCCAATGGGCTTCGAACGTCAAGCCCATTGACTTAAGTTGTATGACAACTTAATGACAAATAATTCACAAAGGCCTTAAAAGCCCAATGAAACCCTATGGCCAGCCATTTTGTTAAAGGAGTGGGTTTTGGACTTAATTACAAGTTTGCCACTGCAATGAATAAAGGTATAAATATGACTTTATAGCCAAAATTCATTTAGGGTTTCTTTTAGAGAATTGGAGAGAACATATCTCTCTCTTTTCTCTCTAAGAGGCTAGCCCCCTTGTAGGGATTAGCTAGTAATCTTTCTCCTCCAAGGTCACTCATCTCTTCTTCACATCTTACCTTGGTGTGGAGACTTAGAGGTTCTCTATTTTGAGAACTTGGAGAAACATATTCTTCTATCCAAATCCATGGATCTAAGAAGCAAGGAATGAAGGCCCTCTCCTTGGGTGATTAGCCTTTGCTTATGCAAAGAGGAATCTACAAAGGTATAAATTTCTCAACTCATTTTGATTTGAGTTGAGTCTTGGTTCACCAATCTACTAGGCTTTGAATTTCATGGTTAATGTTTTGTTTTTAAGTGCATACAAGCATGATTCCGCCTTTAATTTGTTAATTGCATGCTATAGATGTTGCTTAAATGAACATGTTTTTCACAAAATTTCCTTCACATCAAAAGGAAGAAAAACACAAGGAAGATCCAAGGAGCTAGGGGGTGACTTGAAGGCCCTCCACTTGGGTGAATCCCTTGTGTAAACAAGGATGAGCTTCAAGGGTAATGAATCTCTAAATCCTTCCTTCTCTTTAATATTGTTAAAGAGTCTTGTGGTTCACCATTCACTAGGCTTTGAAAGTCATGGGTTTTAGAATTGTTTTTGCATGCATGCCTACTTTAATGTGTTATTAGTTTGCATATATGTTCAAATGTCTCACATGTTCTTAGACAAATTTTTCCTTCATCACCAAGCTAGAATCAGTTTCACTCATATGAAATAATTTGCCCTGGCGTAGAGGTAGCAAGCATGATGAGACATATATGTTTGAAATGCATTTAAGTGCGAGACGAGACATATGTATGATTTCACGTACAATACGTATATGTTGCCTTAGAACTGTCTAAGATGAGACCTAGTAAAGGTCGAACATGGAGATTTTTCCACTTGAAATCCTAGTAAAGGTGTAAGATGAGTAACTAGGTAGGCGCTGAGAGGGGTGACTAGGCTAGATGCTCAAGTTAGGCATTAGTGTAGTGCTTGGACTAAGATCTGTATGGTGTATGTCCAATGGACATGTGATGCACTCATTGAATTTAGAATACACCATAGCATACATTTCATACTGTAAATGCTGGTTGCGGCTGATAGTGGGAGTGACGAATTGATCCTTGCTTCAAGTCACTATGTGAGCCACTAGATCTAAGTGATCCTACCCTTATACCCTTTGAACTAAAGTCTATGTCAGAAAGAGGAGGTTTGATAATTGCTACTTTAACACATTTGTCTAAGGCGGTCAAGTTAGTAACTGTCCCAAGAGGGGTGTCTAGGCAAGCAATTGAACCAAATTAGACTGACATGAGAGCTAGGGGAAGATAGTTTAAAGACTCTACTATGTCATGTGATTCATTAGCTAGACAACGTCTGTTTGATATTAGTTGTCAAACGTAAGACATGGTTGCATGATACTTGTGGAACATGACATTTCTTTTTATATCGTAACGAGGGATAAAGAATGTCAAGTTTGGTGTATGACGAATTGTCTGGGGTATAAAGCGATGAACTTTCGAGTGATGCACTCTTGTTAAGTTTGGTGACAGCTTAATGACAACGCTTTTGGATGTGTATGTTCATTCTCGCAAGGTCGTGCATCCCATATCCTGTATGAGGAGGTAAACTATGTTGGATGAGAATTAGATGAGCTAATTGAGATGATAACAACACCCTATGTGGGTGAGTGGGAAATGTAGGATTTGTACACCCAATTTAGGGTGTGTTATCGATATGTGGTATTTGTCCCACATTGACCATTTCCCTTTCTCTTTTCCCTCCTAGCCACTATATAATGAGGGCTTTGTGAAAGGAGAAAACACACCAACAAAAAATAATTCTCTTAACAAACTCAGTGGCACTTTTCATTGCATGAGTTGTACTTTGGCACCCTATCATATTGTTGCTAACTATTTGCCCGAGTCGTTTGAGGGAATCATATTCGAGCACATCTTCCAAGTTTGAAACACTGACGCAGATGATAGACGCATATTTATGCGACTTAGTTAACTAGTTTTCTTGCATTTACGTTATTAGTTCTTAGTTATTTTAGTACTTTAAGCCATTTTCGTGTGTTTGTAGGTCCAAAGGGCTAAGGTAGCAAGAAAGTGCATTTTGGTGCATTTTGGAGCAGTTTTGAGCTTGTAATGGATTACATATGATATGAGCAAGATGGATGGACGAATTTGAAGGCAACATAGGCTAGGAACATGCTAAAAATCTGGTGAAACAAATACAAGTTGCAAGAAGGGATAAATTTCTAGAAGGATTGGCCAAAACTTCACTCAAAACCATGCATACCCCATAAAATTCATCAATGCCGTGGCCTTCCCTTTGTTTTACTTCCACCAGATTTTTTTAGTGATGATGCAATGCCTATCTCACTATGACATTTGAGTGGATGATGTAATGCTTAACTCACCATGACATTTGAGTGGATGATGCAATGCTTAACTCACCATGACATGTGAGTGGATGACTCAAAACCTACCCTCACCAACAATTCTCCACCTTGCCATGCCTTACCTACTTCATTCCACCAGATTTTTGCATTAAACATGTCCATCCTCTTCCTATAAATACCATGGCAGCAACCTCATTCAAATCATCCAGAAATTAACCATTCTCCAAGCCTTTCCTTGCCTCTCCTACATATCTAAACCCCTTCCCATCCATTCCTCCAAATAACCAACCCTTCAACATCATTCCAACCTTGTTGGGGCGGCAAGGAGAAGGAGAAAAGTCCTTGGACGCGCTTGCTATCCAACATGGATCGTTGGAACGTTTAGGTGCTTTCTTCCCTTTGTTTTTCAATGGTTAAATTTGTTTATCTTTGTTTTGTAATAATGAGGAACTAAACCCCCCTTGGCTAGGGGGGGGGATTCAAAACCATGTTTATGCTTGCTATATGATTTGATTACTTCCAATTGCGTTTCTTGAATTGTGAATTCAATTTACTTATCCGTTCGTATAAAAACTAATTTGTGTATGTTGGTTGAGAGTGCACGCTTAATTTTCATGCATGAATTTGATGCTAGAATATAAGGGAGTTTCACCTAATCGTTATGAACTTATATTCACAAGTAGTGAAGGTTGCTAGTCACAATCACGTTAAGTAAATTCTTGGCATAAGTTTCATGCAAATCATAGTAACGAGTGCCTCGTCAATGCTTATGTTTTTCATAGAACTTAATGATTCTTGCTTGTATCTCTATTATGCAATTCATGTAGGGAACTTGTAGGGAATGTTTTGGGTTGTCGTATGCAATCATCCAATCTAATAACTTGTTGAAAAACTGAGAGTTAATTAATGCAATTCACGGTTAATTTGGGGCGTTGAGTATTCATAACTTATCGAAGAGCAATTGGAAATCATTTTGTAGGCAAGCAAGACATGTGTGGAGAAGAACCCCTTAGCTAGCCTTCCATTATCCATTCAACCCAAATTTGTTTAAAATCTATTTAAGTTTTTAGTTTATTCGTTTTTACTTTCAACTTCACCAAACTCAAATCCCCCTTTTACTTTCTTGTTTTAAAATCTTTTGTTTACATTTTTAACTTTGTTTCTTTTTGTTTTTGAGTCAGTTTAGAGGTTTTAGCAAGCCCTCCTAATCCCCGGTTTAGAACGATCCCTACTTACATACTTTGCTACAATTGTCAAAAAGAGGGTTTAATTTGTGTGTGCTTATATTTCGCATCAGCAGACGAACTGGCACAACTAGCCTCTGAAGCACAACTCCTAAAGGGAAACTTAGGCCAGGTAATACCAGTAGTATGGCAACCACACCTGGCCCTGGTTAATCATCAAGTTCTTGAACACGATCGCGTAATCCGTACACGAGTCATGTCCCTACCTTCATTGTTGGAATGAGAGGGTCGTGTAGATGTTTGCGCTATCGAGACATTACCAGACGATTGAAGAAAGTCAATTATGCAATACCTTGATAATCCCACAGGAAAACACAACCGCAAAATAAGAGTACATCGCACAAATTATGTGATATATCAAAATGAGTTATACCAAAAGGGTGAAGATGGCCTGTTATTATTATGCCTCAGCCCAAAAGAAGCAACCCAAGCTATTGTACCAAACCATGGTCACTCAGAGGATGGGCCATATATGTAATCAGCAAGATCACGCCATCTTCCGGATCAGCAAAGCATGCATGGATACTCGTAGCAACCGATTATTTCACTAAATGGGTCGAGCTAAAGTCATACGCTAAGTTAACCTCGGAAGAGGTTTATAGTTTCGTGGATGAAAATATTGTGACAAGATTCAACGTACCAGAAATGATTATAATAGACAATGGCATGATTTGCACAGCCGACTAGTATAAAGAATACACGGCAAGTTTAAAAATTCAGGTAGAACAGTCCACGCCTTATTACCCACAGGCAAACGGATAGGCGGAAGCAAGTAATAAAGTCTTAATTGGTATCCTCAAAAAAATGATTCAAGAGAAGCCCGGGATGCGACATTTGAAGTTAAACGAGGCATTATGGGCTTACTGAACTTCACTCCGATTAGCAACAGGGACATCCCCAAATGCGTTAACTTACAGGCACGATGTGATGCTACCAGTCGAGCTAAGTATAAATTTGTTACGAGTAATTGAACAAAGTAGTTTGTTTAGTGCCAAGTATAATTAGGCCATGAAGCAAGAGTTAGAGGATTGGAGCAAGTTCGACTTGATGCCTATAATTTATTGGTGGCACAAAAAAAGATCGCCGAGCTAGCTTATAATTGACGGGTCAGACAAAAGACATTCAGCGAAGGTGAGCTAGTTTTGCAAACTGTGTTGCTGGTAGGAATTAAAGATCCTAGATTCAGGAAATGGTCACCAAATTGGGAAGGACCATTCATCGTCCACAAAGCTCTCGGCAAGGGGCATACCACCTTAAGGATTGAACTAGTTTAGTTCATAAACTACTAATCAATAGGAATTTAAAAAAAAAAATATTATTTGGTCACTTGGGAGATGCAAGAATAAAAGTTCGTTTCATTAATTTTTGCAAAAAGGTGTACAAGCAGAACTGATCCATTTATAACTAAAGACAAAGTTCTAAGGTGACGAAGGAATAAGAGCTTCGAGGGTGGCTTTCAACTAACCACCTCAATTCGCCTATTGTGACTTCGGCTTGACATGTTCTCTTAACCATTTTCAACTGCTATCCATTTTGCACCAACTGCATATTTAGCCAAATGAGGTTTGCTTGACTCAAAATCCTTTGCGAGATCAGAGGCGATGGCTGACCTCCGACATTGGAGTTCGGCAATTTGATGGTCGAGGTTGGCCAGTTGTTCTTTCTTCACCTTTATTGCCTTAACCTCTAGGCGAAAAGCTTCTTGAGTGACCGTCGCAGCCTTGAAATTGTCTTCTGCTCGAAGAGCTCTCTCGAAGATTCTGAAATATTCTCGAGTTCATTCCAGAATAGAAGAGAAGCGAGTGACGATTTCATTATTCAACAAGGTCGTTCAAACACTTTTCGATGGAGTCGAGGCCTTTGCGAATGAGGATTTGAAAGGCTGAGAGAGATAAGAGCTCCTGCAGCTTGGCAAAGGCAGTTGACTTGGTCGCTGACACAGAAGGTCCAGCTATAGTGGCAAAAGGACCGGTCGTTGCTGAAGAATTGGAAAGAATGGCGTCGAGCTCGATTTCCCATGAAGGCTGCATTGAAAATATGTGTTTAGAAACGTCAAGTTAAAAGAACGGCAAAAGAGGAAAGTTTGTTCTAAGACCTATTTTGAGGATACTTCGGCCATGTTTGTTGGTTTATTGCTCCAAGCTAGATAACTTAATGGCCAAGCCCAGTGTTTAAGGGAGCCTCTTAATTAACACAGCCGATAGAGGTTATCCACATTCGGTGGCCACTGAGGCGGCCAAGAAATATAAATAACACCATTTGGTGCGTAAAATTGTCGGTGAAATGAGCAATCAGACATTTGTTATTTCATGTTTGTTCTTGGTTCAGAATTCAAAGGTTAGGAATTAAAAGGGGGACATAGTGATGATTCTTACGAAGGTTGAAGTAACATTTTGAGGACGGATGTTGAGATTCTGGTCCTGGGGAGGAACCAACGTCTCTCATATCACCTCTAACTTGACAAGGAGTGCCATTTCACATCATGAACTTGGTTCGACTGTGGGAACAACAACTCGATCCGTCGCCTCGACCGCTGGCTGAGGATTGATAGTTGGCAGTTTCGCTGGTCGAGGATGTTTTACTAGCAAAGATGCTTCGCTTTCGTCTTCCTAGACAAACAAGATTAGTTGTTAGGCAAGGAGTTTAAGATAGAAGAACATTATTAAATTTTATACCTTCTTCCAAGACGACTGTTGGAGCTTTCTTTGGATTAAGGGGGGTTTCTTCTAGACCGCAAGAGTCGTCTTCTTCGAGGTGGCAACCGACGGGCCAACTTCGGTATGAACAGCGGCTGGTGCTAAAGTTGTAAGCTTCTTGATAGCCGGATTGGTAACCGACTCAGTCATAGAGTCTCGGTACACTGCAGTCGAGATCCTGATAGCAAGGGAAGGCAGAGGAGCACTGGGGTAGTTGCTCTTGTGGTTTGGCTAGAGATAACATGGATCTCCCATTCCCCTTTCTTTGCCAATTTCTTAACACGTTTTCTCGGTCGAGGTGCATCACCTGCAGTCTAGGCGGGGTCGGCATGACAGTTGCAGTTTTCTTCAAGGAAATGGCAAGTTTTTTCTTGGCCACGGCCATCGCCACCACGTCAACCCATTTTATGGTGCGGGCACTTAGAAACATTGAGCTCAAGTCAAAATGATGCTCGAAGAAAATAGATAAACAAGGAAAGTAATAGGTATATACCTTGGGCTATTTCTTTGGGGTGAGAGTCTTTTTGTGGTGGTCGCCAAAAAGCTTTTGTGAGATTTCTTTAGCCGAGGTTTTAAAGAAGTCCTTGGTATAGGTATCCCACCAATCGGCGAAGATACTAGCACATTAGGATTCTAGAGTTGTCAACCGAAGATGGAATTTGGCGCACCGCTCATTCAATTCCTTCTCGGCCACTTCACACTCCCTCTCTGAAGAGTGAGAAAAGCGTTCTCGGCTCAAAAGAGAGAGAGAAGTAAGGTATGGCATAGGGCATCCTTGAAGATAGCCCAGTTGACGAGCTAGGAAGTTGGGGTGATAGACTTCCCAGCTTCCTTGTCAAGCTTCGCAATCATAGGGCAGGTCGCGAATGATGATGAATAACCCCTAAGAATTTTGGAGATCAGCTTCCTCTGTTTCTTCCCATGCCGATGTTGAAAGGATGATGGAAGAGGGGTATGTTTGGCGACGAAAAATCTGGAATTCATCGTCCGACAAGTCTTTTAAGCTGTAGAAATATTTGAAGATCTTTTCGGCCGAGTGGGAAGGAATGGGTTGTAAGGCCAACTTAAGACCCATGGCCTCAGAAGAGTTGAAACTTGTGAGGTCTGGCCACAACATCGAGAAATAAACTTACAACCAGAACTGAAAAACCTATAGCGGGCCATTTTGGTGGGGGTTGATTCTCCCCACTGTAGTCTCGGCTAAACACCTGGTGAGGTTGGCAAGAACAGCCGGACTAAGGGCCAAGACATGACTACTGGCCAGGGCTTTGGCGATAGGCATATTCTCGGCCAGGCATTTATTCTACTTGGCACAAAATATGTATTTGTTGTACCATTAGAATAAGAAGGCCTCGTGTTCACCCTTCTTAAGATCTTCCCCTTCCGAGCCAGCGAAGTGAGTGATCAGGGTGTTGTAGTTGAAGAAGTTTCTGTATAGTTTTTGCGTGTCTTCCTTCAACGGGCTTTTGGTTTCCCTTTGTCAGGGATTCGACGGCATGATCGTCGAATATTCCTTTTTGGTTTCCCTTTGTTAGGGCTTCGTGGCCAGTGCCTAACGGAATCCAGGAATATTCTGTTCAAACTGACGAAATATTCCATTAACTTAACTGACGGAGTTAACGGTGTTACCTGACGCCGTCAGAATATTCCATCAAAGTTGACAAAATATTTACCTTCTTCTCTAGTCACTCTTGTCGTCCGCCATCATCGTTACCGCCGTCAGGTTCACTGGTTTTTGGAAAAATACCGTTGGATTCTGGAAAATTTTCAAATCTTTATAACTTTGTCACTTTTTAACCAAAATCCATGAAATTTATACGGATTTAAAGCCCTTGATGAGTAGAACAAATTCGTACCTCTTAAAAGTCCAAAATCAAATGAAAAACAGCCTAAAAATCCCTCGAAAGTTCCATCCAAAACTAAAACTTCTCGAACTCACTTGTTCCGACGTCAACTTCACTCCAAACTTACTCTAGGGTCCTTAGGGTTTTGCGTAGAGGCTCCCTGACGTCTGAAAACCTTGAAATCTTGTTGGGATCATGACGATACCAACTTGACCGAGTCGGAGCTTCCGAGTTGGTGAGTTAAAACTTATCCGTTCGTCGATCAGATGGTATGACTGGATTCGTGAGGTCGAGAGGAGTGTGATGATGGTATTTCTAGACTTAATCTGTGAAGATTTGGTGTAAAAGTGTGGCGATGGTGTCTCGGGTGAAAGAAGGAAGAAGAAGAAGGTGCGAAAATAAGAGAGAGGGCTCGGGTGATTCGGCAGAAGAGAAAGAGAAAGAGTTGTTTTTAATTGGTCTAAAAAGGAAAGAAAATATCTTATTGGACTATGGTAAATAGGAACTAAAATAATTGGTGAATCAGGTTAGGTACGGGTCAAACCTTCAAAAGAAAAGAGACGATAAAACAATTTAAAACTGCATATATACATCCACATCACTTAGTTAACCAAGCATAATCGTCACTTTACACACTCGGGACGAAAATTATATAGAAAATAGGGATGGGTCACCACAAATAAACTTATAAATAAAATAAAAAATATTCAGCCCAAGTTCTACAAAACTGTTTTTCAAGAACAATTTTCAAAATAATAGAAAATAAAAAATACATTATAAAACAAATTTAGAGTTTTAATAAAAAAAAATAAAATCATGTAGGTTACTACTACCGTCACCATTAGCACCACCACCACCACCATGCCATGACCACCTCCACCATCTTATTGTTGAGTCACCACCAATGCAACCATAACCACCACCACCACCTTTCACTACCATCACCACATTCTTCACCCCATTACCCTCACTATAGTCACCACCCTCTGCCACCATTGTCGGCGACGTCACCACCACTCATGTCACCATTGCCCTAATCCCACTATTAACACCACCTATATTCATCGATGCGTTTACTACCAAAAATGAATATATATATATATATATATATATATATATATATATATATATACACCAACGCATTTTTGTTGTTTTCATTATAAAAATTATTCTAGATCAAATTATCAGACGCATTTTCTGTAAGATCCCACATCGCCCAGAGGCAAGGATCCTGTAAGCCTTAGATATGTATTCTCATCTCTACCTAGCACGAGGCCTTTTGGGAGCTCACTAGTTTTAGGTTCTGTAGGAACTTCGAAGTTAAGCAAGTTCGCGCGAGACCAATCCCATAATGAGTGACCCACTGAGAAGTTCTTATGTGAGTTCCCAAAAACAAAACCGTGAGGGCGGGGTCGGGGCCCAAAGGTGACAATATCGTGTTGTGGCGAAGTCGATCCTAAGATGTGGTTGGGGTTCAAGTCGGGATGTGACAATTTGGTATCAGAGCCAATCCCTGGCCGGATGTGTGCCGATGAGGACGTCGGGCCCCTAAGGGGGATGGATTGTAAGATCCAACATCGTCCATAAGTGAGGATCTTGTAAGCCTTATATGTATATTCCCATCACTACCTAGCATGAGGCCTTTTGGGAGCTCACTGGCTTTGGGTTCCATCGAAACTCCAAAGTTAAGTGAGTTCGCGCAAGAGCAATTCCAGGATGGGTGATCCACTGGAAAGTTCTCGTGTGAGTTCCCAGAAGCAAAACCTTGAAGGCGTGGTGTTGGAAATGTGCCCTAAAACCAATCATATGATGATACTTTACGGACATTTCACATGTTAAACTAATCTAGTTTAATATCAAGGGCAAATATTATTGTTTTAAGCCGTCTCATATAAATGTTATATACTTAAACAATAAGTCCAAGGAATATGTAATTAGGAGAATGTAATTTAAAGAAGTTAGATTCATGAGACCATTCTCTTTCGTATACATATCCTAAACGTTCCTGATCATAGGATTGCCAATTGGGCATTGACAGTTCGTTAAGATCAGTACGTGTTGTGTCTTCTCTCAGGTAGAGTGACTGGTCTCGAGTCATTGGTGTGATTGACACCAAGACAAGCATGTAGGTGCTCAATAGAGAATGAGTCCACTGAACACGATCAACGAAGAGTTCTCATACTCATGTCACATGAGAACTCATGGTTAGGATAATGCAACGTAGTCATTTGACCTGAGGCATCATAGTTGTCTTGTGGTTAGGTCATTGATCTTTGACTATGTCAAAGTCACTCTGTCAGAGGGTGTCCATGACATAGTTGGGGTTAAGCCACTTAGCCATGGAGGCAAGTGAATGCGCAACAAGGTATCTCTAACCTTCATACCATTTGAGGGAGAATACTCTATGATATGATTAAGAATCTCTGGCCAGAGTATGAATGAGATTTAGGAAGTCGTTCCAAATCACATTCAAGGTAATCATATAAGTAAATGAATCACATTGGATAGTAGACATGATTAAACTATCAAACCAAACAATGTGGTCAAGAGTATTGTATTAGAGAAAGACCGTATTGCATTGTAATCCTAAGCTGAATAGGTTCTCCACCTCTTCTGATTAGCTTGGGTAACTATGACATACTGGTACGTATCACTCATGGTTTGTGGAAGCCCTAACGTGTATAATCACTAAAGGGAGAATTGAAAGTAAGTTTCAATTCACAATCGATTTGAAAGAGTTCTAATCGTCCACTGCCTCGCTAAAAGAAACCTAATGGATCGTACACCGTATAAGGTAGAGATTGAGGAAACAACGGAGATAAGTAAGGATAATTAAATGGTTTAATTATTTATGGCAAGGATTAATTAATATGTTAATTAATCAAACGAATAAAGTTCGTTAAAGACCTCGAGTTTGTTTTGGGCATTAAGGCCAAATGGGCGTCGAATGTCAAGACCATTAACTTAAGTTGTATGACAACTTAATGAATAAAGATTCAAGAGGGCCCAAACAGCCCAAAAGCCTTAAGATGGCCGGTCATATGTTGAAAGAAAGGCCTTTTGTTCTCTAGGTCACTTAATTGAAGGGACTATATAAAGAACTTTATAGCCAAAATTCTTTTAGGGTTTCTTTTGGAGAAAATTGGAGAGAACATGTCTCTCCCTTTCTCTCTAGGAGGCCGCCCTCTTGGAGGAGATTAGCTAGCAATCTTTCCTCCTCCAAGGTCACTTATCTCTTCTTTAAGTCAATCCTTGGTGTGGAAAAATTAGAGGTTCTCAACTTTGGGAACTTGGAGAATCCTTTCAACCATCCTCATCCAAGAAATCCATGGATCTAAGAAGCAAGGAATGAAGGCCCTCTCCTTGGGTGATTAGCCTTTGCTTATGCAAAGAGGAATCAACAAAGGTATAAAATCTCTCAACTCACTTTGTTCTTGAGTTGAGTCTTGGTTCACCTTTCTACTAGGCTTTGAATTTCATGGGTAATGTTTTGTTTTTTAGTACATACAAGCATGATTCCGCCTTTAAATGTTAATTGCATGCCATAGATGTTGCTCAAATGAACATGTTTTCACAAAATTTCCTTGAAGTGGTATCAAGAGCCTAGGTCTAGTAGTTGGTGAATCCTTTTGGGTTTTGTAGTTCATAGTTTTTGATTGGAATGTTGTAATTGTTACAAGCTTTATTCTAGCTTCTTTGAATGTAAATTTTGTTAGAAAATTTGCCGTCTCAAATGTTGTAGATGTAGTTCATATGAGCATGAATTTTGGAGCTAAAATTTGGTGAAATGTTTTTGGGGAAATTCGGCCAAATCCAAAGGGTGGATTTTTGGGTTCATGTTTGTCTTGTTAAAAGTGTTTTAAAGTGACATTAGGAACCCCTAAGTACCCTAGTATGGTAATATCTTATTTCCCTTAAGTTTAAGAGTTTTTGGGGTGTCTTTGGGTGAAAAATGTTCATGAAGCTCTTATGGGTTTTCATGGATGTTCTTCATTGTTCTTATTATGTTTTTGGCAAGAACAAAAAGGTTGGGTATTTTGATTCAAAAGTTGTGGTTGTTGAATAAAGTTTTTGTTAATGATGGATGGTTTGAATTTTCCATCAATGCCCACACCTACTTTCTTACAACTTTCCATCACCTTTTCAACTCATCACCTTTCACTTTTGTTGAAAATAGGGTACTTTCCATTACTCTCACCAACCGGCCACCCTATTAAAATAGGGTACTTTTGGGGCTTTTATGCAATTACATAAAGTTTTGATACTTTTGTGTATTTGTACTTTGACCCGAAAGTTTACGTTTTTACGTAAAGGCCCAAAATCACTAAAGGACAAATTGTTTTGCTCCTTTAATGAAGTTTTTATATTTGATGAAATTTTTGGGTTCTAGTTGTAATTACATGAAGTAGTGGACTTTTGTGTTCTTACAAAGTGACCTCAAAAGTTTGTGTTTTGCAACATAGCCCAAAAGTTGAGGTTATTGCATTTGGCCCAAATTAGTTGAGAACAAAATAGTTTTGTATTTTTAAATGAGAATTGGATTTTCATTTCATTTAGCTCCATTTAAATCAATTCTATGGAAACAAAAACCAAATGAAAATGTTGTTGAAGGATGATTTTGTGAAAACATGTTCATTTAAGCAACATCAATAAGCATGCAATTAACAATTAAAGGCGGAATCATGCTAGCATGCACTTAAAAACAAAACATTAACCATGAAATTCAAAGCCTAGTAGATTGGTGAACCAAAACTCAACTCAAAACAAAGTGAGTTGAAATTGTACCTTTGTAGATTCCTCTTTGCATAAGCAAAGGCTAATCACCCAAAGAGAGGGCCTTCATTCCTTGCATCTAAAATCTATGGATTTGGATGGAAGAATAGGTTTCTCCAAGTTCCCAAAATTGAGAACCTCTAAGTCTCTTCACCAAGGAGAGATTGGAGAAGAAATGAGTGACCTTGGAGTAGTGGGATTGCAAGATGCACCCCCCAAGGTGGCCGGCCTCTTTAGAGAGAAATGGAGAGACAAGTTCTCACCAATTTTCTCCAAAACAAACCCTTAATGAATTTTGGCTATAAAGTCATATTTATACCTTTATTCATTTGAGTGGCAAACTTGTAAATAAGTCCAAGTTCACTACCCTAACCAATATGGCCGGCCATTAGGATATTTTGGACTAATTGGGCCTTTGTGAATCATTATTCATTAAGTTGTCATACAACTTATGTTAATGGGCTTGACGTTCGAAGCCCATTGGGCCTTAAGGTCCAAAACTATCCCGAGGTCTTTAACGAACTTATTCGTTTGATTAATTAACATATTAATTAATCCTTGCCATAAATAAATGATTAAACCATTTAATCATTCTTACTCATCTCCATTGTTTCTTCAATCTCCTCCTTACACGGTGTACGATCCATTAGGTTCCTTTTAGCGAGGCAGTGGGCGATTAAAACCATTTTACATCGACTGTGAATTGAAACTTACTTTCAATTCTCCCTTTAGTGATTACACACGTTTAGGGCTTCCACAAACCATGAGTGACACCTTGCAGCATATCATGGTTACCCAAGCTAATCAGAAGAGGTAGAGAAAACCTATTCAGTTTGGGATTACAAATGCAATACGGTATTTCTCTAATCTAATACTCCTGACCACATTGTTTGGTTTGATAGTTTATTTATTCATGTCTACTATCCAATGTGATTTGTGTGCTTATATGATTTCCTTGAATGTGATTTAGAACGACTTTTCTAAATCTCATTCATACTCTGGCCAGAGATTCTAAATCATATCATAGAGTATTCTCCCTCAAACGGTTTGAAGGTTAGAGATCCCTTGTTGCGCATTCATTTGCCTCCATAACTAAGTGGCTTAACCCCAACGATGCCGTGGACACCCCGATGGGGTGACTTTGACATAATAAAAGATCAAGGACTTAACCACAAGACAACTGTGATGCCTCAGGTCAAAGGACTAATTTGCATTATCCCAAACATGAGTTCTCATGTGAAATGAGTATGAGAACTCTTCGTTGATCGCGTTCAGTGAACTCATTCTCTACTGAGCACCTACGTACTTGTCTTGATGTCACACACACCAATGACTCGAGACTAGTCACTCTCCCTGAGAGAAGACATAGCACGTACTGATCTTGACGGACTGTCAATGCCCAATTGGCAATCCTATGATCAGGAACATTCAGGATGTGTCTACGAAAGAATGGTCTCACGAATCTAACTTCATTAGATTACATTCTCCCAATCACATATTCCTTGGACTTTATCGTTTAAGCATATAACATTTATATGAGACGGCTCAAACAATAATCTATGCACTTTATATGTAAACTAGATTAGTTTAACATGTGAAATGTCCGTAAAGTATCATCATATGATTGGCTTTAGGGCACATTTCCAACAGTTGCATTCAAGTTTAATTAGTTAAAGTGTTAATTAATTAAAGAAAGGGTGATTATGAACCTATGCCTACAATAATTGAGCTATGTGAAAGGCCATCTCAAATTTGTTTGAACCATGGGAATGGGTAGATTAGATTTTGGTTGTAATTTGATATGATCAAATGTTGTAAAAGAGCATAAGCTCTTCTTTACTTTAAAGTAATTTGTTTTGATCAAATGTTGTAAATGAGCATAAAGTCTTCTTTACTTTGAAGTACTCCTTTCTTGTTTGATTTGATATGCATGAAATTGGAGTAGTTGGGTCCAACGCCCAATAGGAAAAACAAGCCTTAATATGATTAAACACGTAACTAAAATCAATCACCATCCCTAGACCGAGATTCAACACTAGGCTCGTGTTGGATCGAATCAATCATAGTCATCCTAAGGCCTTAAGGCAACTATATAGTCCATCAATGAATGCAAACCTTATGTTAGTAGTACCATATACTCTTGCTTTAAAAATCGTTTTACAAGCATAGTGGGAGTATCATGTACAACTAAATCAATCACATGGACCAATAGTTGCAATAGGACCAAATTGTTTTAATAAGATTAAAATGCATGCTTATATGTGATGAGACCTAAAACCCTCAACCAAACCATTATTAAGTTGATAAGCGTGAGAGTGCTTTGAACACTCTTTCGTGGCCTTCCACCGTGGTAGGCTCCGATCGTTTGTGACTCGTACACCGACTTCACCCTATCATGGGGGAGTACAAAGTGCGTGCTTACACTCAGGAGGAGTTCTATATGCATACATGATGTTGTGAAGGTCGGCAACGAGAATGATCCACATCATATCATTGTGAGGTTGTTCTTGAACCCCTACTCGAACTTGCATGGTGGGAATGACTTAACTAAGTGCAATGGAGCCAACATCATATCATTGTGAGGCTTCATTCTCTAGAGGCCAAATAAGATGGGTACTTGCAAGAGATGCAAATGAGTAAGCGTACTCTCTCATTATTATTGATGCTAGCCAATATCATATCATTGTGAGGTGGGCTTGGTAATGATGAGTCTCCCATACCCTACTAAGAGTTTCCTCCAAAACTCTCGAATTCCAATAAGGGATATGGAATTTGCCAAAAATAGTGGGTGGTGCTATTTGATTTAAAGACCCTGATCAAATGGCTTAAAATCAATCAATTTATATTCGTTATGTATTTATTTACCAATATATTTGCAAACGCTATCCAAAACTTGACAAAGAAAAAGCCGAAAGCTTTAGTTTCCGGACTTGGTGCTACAATCCCGTAGATTGTCTATAATGGCTTGTATATGTACCTAAGTAGTCTCATCCTCACAATCTTCCTATTGATAATGTATCATGGGAAGAACATGTTAGATAAGTCTATCATAAAGAGGACAACATTTTAATGTCATAATTCTTCAATTACAGATTGTGGTATGAAGAAATAAGAGTTGCTTTGAACAACCCTTAGCTAACGCAAACATTAGTGCTTGTTTCTTTGTTACATGAACAAGGAACTTGAAGTAAACACAAGGGCATGGACACTTTATGTGCCATGATTCTTCATTGACAAATTGTTGTATGAAGAAATCAGAGTTGCCTTGAACAACTCTTGAAAGTTTGTAATTATGTTTAGAACATAATGGTTGGTTGACAAAAATAGTCCATCAACATGGACTTATGATGATTTTGAATCATTGAGTGTTGAAGTGTTAAACCACTTCTAGAGATGGAAACTAGGCAAGGACTTCACCTTTGTGTCCCTATCCAAATGGTTCACTAAGTTTATTGTAAACTATATAGTGAACAATAACCACACGCTCTCCAAATTGTTTGATGTATATAACACAATTGAAATAAGTTTCAAGAGAGATAGTGGGAGTTTAGGGACCATGACTATTGTAGTCAAAGGAGAAGTCAAATGAAGAAGGCGAAATAACTACAAGGTAACAAACTTTCTTTATGAAAGGATGGACATTGGAAGGGGTATTTGCAAGAAATGTCTTGCAAGTATCAAGAACACACCTTTCGAAGGTGTTGTAAATTGTTCTTGAATAGTTCAAAACAGTTAGTTCTTCTACTTGAATGCTTGATTCCGTATTAGTAACTATGTTTTACAATCGTTGAAAAGTGTGGCTAATAAGAAGTAGAAGATTAATGAGAGAAGATAAAGTACTTCACATTCGAAACGTGAATCAAATATAGATCTCTGTGAAAGCAGGTAGTACTTACTTCCTCATATGAACTACCAAAGAAAATGGAAAAACAAAGATTGTCTTTACATTCCAATTTGAATAAAGGAACTTAATTCCGTATGAGAAATGGATGAATGTTTTGTTTGACAAAACATTGTTCTTTATTAATGAATGATTAGATTATTGTAATCTAATTGATTATCTCTATAGTAGAGATGATATGGTAGTATTAACTGTTTAGAATATAACAATGCTTAAAACCCAAAAGGTTGCAAGGTAGTGACTAATCCCAACTGAGTTGTGATACCTCTAAAACATAAATTACGAGTTGGTCATAGATGGATGCTTTGGATCGTTAGATCTGGATCAAATACCTTCTTGTAAAAATTGTATAGAGCAAAATTGTTGAGGTCAATTCACTTAGATGTTAGTGGCACTTGTCCACAACATAATACTACTCATGTTGTATGACATTCACCGAAGATCGCTCTCGGTTGGACTATCATTTATTTTGAATAAACACAAGTCCGAATACTTTGCAAAAGGTTTCAAAGAATTCAAGAAATGTAAGTTGATGAGTAAGATGTCTAAAGTATTTACCTCCTTAGATTTGATCCAAGGAAAGGTAACACTTTAGAACAGTTTCCTTGAAAGATATCAAGGCAAGAAGCATCATAAGATAATGGATTTCTCCATTAAGAGAAGAATGAACTCGAATAAGATTTAGTTCGTTGGATGTTATCAATTACCGATATATAGGATATATACTTCTAAGACAATATGATTGTCAATTAGAAGATCTTCCAAAATTTTCATGACTCCATAGCATGTAGTTGGAAAGAAAGACAAATCTTAATCATGTTAAGATTTGGGGTTGTGTGCTAATAAGCAATATTTGTTTAAAGAATTATCTTGTGGGTATCCTTAAATTAACATTTGGATATCACTTCTATAAACCAACTAACAAATGTTGTTTGTTGGGTAGTTCATTGTAATCCTACACTAGGATTTGCCTAAGATAGAGCAAATGAACGAGGGATAGAACTCAAAGAATGGGTTCTTTGAGAGACAAGAAAGTGATCAACAAATATAACAACCTAGTTCCTATACCACAAGCTCCAAGGTAGTCGAGAAGGATTTATAAACTATCTCAGTTGAATGGTTTGAACTTTATGATTATGTCATAGAGTTACACCTCTTAATTCGAAAGAAATAAGAATGAAAATCCTTATGACTACATTGAGTGTATATACGACATATACTCAAGGAAATGGTAAAGTACCATTTGACCCGAAATAATGAAACCTTTATAGCTAATTGGTATCTTAAGGTGACTACAATCAAAGAGATTGGTTGACTTTGAAGAAACCATCTTTGACGTCGTCTTGGTTTCAATTAATTCGAAGATTGCTAGCTACAACTAAATGGTGATTCAATGTTTGGACATAATATGGGTTTCCGAAACCATTATTAAGATAGTCTTGATAATATATGTCTAAAACTATGAATCACAAGACATGTAAGTTGTAGAGATTCATCCATCATGAATCTTAGCAAGCTAGTGGGAGCTATAAGCGTCTTATGAGAGAAAGATCAAATCGTTTGATTTCTCGTAAAGATGTAAATAAATCTTTTGTTTACTAGGTTTACAAAAGATTAGTGGGAGTTAATCATGTTCCTAAATTTTGAATATATATATACACATATATGATATATTAATTTTGGAAATGAAAAGAATACTTCTTCGTTAAAGTTATGACTTTAAACATTCTATAACGATAGAATGTATATGGGAGACATAGTCTATAAACATGGGATGGAAATCTATAATGATAGATTTCAGGATATAATTGGATTATATCAAGCCCTAAAGATAGACAAAAGATGCTAGGAAGTTTCTCATATGATGATAAACTTTAATCAGAAAAACAACTCTAGTAAGACTAGGAGGTAGCTCTTCTCAAAGGGAACGTACCCTTTGACTCCCAAAGAAATAATGCGTAAATAGAATCCTTTATGTATACGCAAAAGGTGATTTATGTATTTCATATTGTATGAAAAACGTTGATATAAGTTGTACCAAGATCGGTACAAGATGATATCAATGCAAGCCCAGGATCAGAATCATGGCAACTGTCAAGTGAATCCTTAAGTATTTGAGAAATAATAAAGGATGGATTCCTCAAGAATGAGGAAGAATTAGAGTAACGTAATGGAAGTGTAAATGTATTAGATTATAAATCTAATCCATCATTGGATGTTTCTTCATTATGAATGAAGAGATAATCAGATATCTCTTTATTATGACTAAAGAGATATTTGGATGGAAACATTAAAAGTAATGACTTTAGTGTGTTCCATTGTGAATGCAAAATATATTGCCATATAGAAGCTTACAACAAGGTTGTTTGGATAAGAAAGTTCATCCATGAACTCTCTATTCGGTTCCAACCAGAAAGTGTCTCTAGTGTACCGACACTACGACACTAATGGGGCGATAGCTCAAGCCAGGGAATCAAGGTCTCATCGTGATCCAAACTCAAATGAGAGACTAAACCACATGATTAAGAATCATGTATAATGGTGACGTCATTATTCTCAAGGTTGCTTCTATGGATAACATATGGATAACATATAGATATCATTGATGACCAAGTTGATTGCCTCTAGTGTAAGTGGGAGATTGTTGGAAATGTGCCCTAAAACCAATCATATGATGATACTTTACGGACATTTCACATGTTAAACTAATCTAGTTTAATATCAAGGGCAAAGATTATTGTTTTAAGCCGTCTCATATAAATGTTATATGCTTAAACGATAAGTCTAAGGAATATGTAATTAGGAGAATGTAATTTAAAGAAGTCGGATTCATGAGACCATTCTTTTTCGTATAAATATCCTAAACATTCTTGATCATAGGATTGCCAATTAGGTATTGACAGTCCGTTAAGATCAGAACGTGCTGTGTCTTCTCTTAGAGAGAGTGACTGGTCTCGAGTCATTGGTGTGATTAACACTAAGACAAGCATGTAGGTGCTCAATAGAGAATGAGTCCACTGAACACGATCAACGAGGAGTTCTCATACTCATGTCACTTGAGAACTCATGGTAGGGATAATGCAAAGTAGTCTTTTGACCTGAGGCATCATAGTTGTCTTGTGGTTAGGTCATTGATCTTTCACTATGTCAAAGTCACTCTGTCAGAGGGTGTCCACGGCATAGTTAGGGTTAAGCCACTTAGCCATGGAGGCAAGTGAATGCGCAACAAGGGATATCTAACCTTCAAACCGTTTAAGGGAGAATACTCTATGATATGATTAAGAATCTCTGGCCAGAGTATGAATGAGATTTAGGAAGACGTTCCAAATCACATTCAAGGTAATCATATAAGTAAATGAATCACATTGGATAGTAGACATGATTAAACTATCAAACCGAACAATGTGGTCAAGAGTATTGTATTAGAGAAAGACCGTATTGCATTGTAATCCTAAACTGAATAGGTTCTCCACCTCTTCTGATTAGCTTGGGTAACCATGACATACTGTTAGGTGTCACTCATGGTTTGTGGAAGCCCTAAACGTGTATAATCACTAAAGGTAGAATTGAAAGTAAGTTTCAATTCACAATCGATTTGAAAGAGTTCTAATCGCCCACTGCCTCACTAAAAGGAACCTAATGGATCGTACACCGTATAAGGTAGAGATTGAAGAAACAATGGAGATAAGGATAATTAAATGGTTTAATTATTTATGGCAAGGATTAATTAATATATTAATTAATCAAACGAATAAAGTTCGTCAAAGACCTCAAGTTAGTTTTGGGCATTAAGGCCCAATGGGCGTCGAATGTCAAGTCCATTAACTTAAGTTGTATGACAACTTAATGAATAAAGATTCAAGAGGGCCCAAACAGCCCAAAAGCCCTAAGATGGCCGGCCATATGTTGAAAGAAAGGCCTTTTATTCTCTAGGTCACTTAATTGAAGGGACTATATAAAGAACTTTATAGCCAAAGTTCTTTTAGGGTTTCTTTTGGAGAAAATTGGAGAGAACATGTCTCTCCCTTTCTCTCTAGGAGGCCGGCCTCTTGGAGGAGATTAGCTAGCAATCTTTCCTCTTCCAAGGTCACTTATCTCTTCCTTAAGTCCATCCTTGGTGTGGAAAAATTAGACGTTCTCAACTTTGGGAACTTGGAGAATCCTTTCAACATCCTCATCCAAGAAATCCATGGATCTAAGAAGCAAGGAATGAAGGCCCTCTCCTTGGGTGATTAGCCTTTGCTTATGCAAAGAGGAATCAATAAAGGTATAAAATCTCTCAACTCACTTTGTTCTTGAGTTGAGTCTTGGTTCACCTTTCTACTAGGCTTTGAATTTCATGGGTAATGTTTTTTTTTTAGTGCATACAAATATGATTCCGCCTTTAAATGTTAATTGCATGCCATAGATGTTGCTCAAATGAACATGTTTTCACAAAATTTCCTTCATGTGGTTGGGGCCCAAAGCAGATAATATCGTGCTACGGTGGAGTCGAGCTCGGGTGAGGATCCTATAAGACTTACATGTGTATTCCCATCTTTACCTAGCATGAGGCCTTTTGGGAGCTCACTAACTTCGAGGTTCCATCAGAACTCCGAAGTTAAGCGAGTTCGCGCGAGAGCAATTCCAAGATGGGTGATCCACTGGGAAGTTCACGTGTGAGTTCCCAGAAACAAAACCGTGAGGGCGTAGTCGGGGTCCAAAATAGACAATATCGTGTTATGGTGGAGTTGAGCCCAGGATGTGGTGGGGACCCGGGCTGGGATGTGACAATTTGGTATCAGGGCCAATTCCTGGCTGGAAGTGTGCCAACGAGGACGTCGGGCCCCTAAGGGGGGTGGATTGTAAGATCCCATATCGCCTAGGGCTGAGGATCCTATGAGCATTATATGTATATTCTCATCTCTACCTAGCACGAGGCCTTTTGAGAGCTCACTGGCTTTGGGTTCCAGTATGGTCTGACATTAGTATGGATTTTGTGGTAAGCTTGCCATTGACTAAGGGAAAATCAATCATCATGGTGGTGGACAGATTAACAAAATATGCACACTTCATTGCATTATCCTATCCCTACACTACTGCAACAGTGGCTCAAAAGTTTTTTGGAGAATATCTTTAAGCTACATGGTATGCCCAAAACCATTGTTAGTGATAGGGATTCTGTTTCTCAGTGCTTTTTGGAGAGAATTCTTCAAACTCAATGGTTCCCAGCTATGCATGAGCTCTGAATACCATTCTTAGAGTGATGGTCTAACTGAGGTAGTCAATAGGTGTCAAGAAACCTATTTGTGGTGCTTGTTGGAGATATGCCCTGAAAGTCAATCTTTGGAAGAAACCTTTCAGGACAATGTCTATATGTGTGGAAAAACTCTAATACATCAAAAAGGCAAAGTCACCCATTAGGACTATCTCAATAATCGATATAGGTCCTAAAAGGTGAATCCATGGACAATGGATCGATGGAAGAAGTAATCTAATGATGTTAGACTATAGAGACCTTCTTCTCATAACCATGATGTCCAAAAGAGTTCCTGGTCATAGGATTGTCGGAGGGACACTGACAATACATAGACCAGTACATACTATGTCCCCTTCCAATGGGAATGATGGAAAGTCTCATGACATTCATGTAGTGACACTAAAACAAGTATGTAGGTGCTCATTATAGGAATAAGTTCACTGAACACAATCAAACGAGAGTACTTGCATGGTGGTCTACTCACATGTCAAGCAAGTAACTCTACTAGTTGGAATAATGTAAGTAATCCTTTGACCTGAGACATCATAGTTGTCTTGGGGATACGTTGCTGATCATTTGATAATGAGATGTGACCACATCTCATCTTGGATGTGTTCTATGCATTGTTGGGGTCAATGATTTATTCTCAGAGGCATGTGAATGATCAACAAGGGATCTCTAATCCTCGTTATGAGAGGATGAATACTCTAAGATATGATTCAGAAATCTTCGGCCGAAGTATCGATCGTAATGAAGGAAAGCGTTCCTATACGACTCAATAGAATCATATAACTTGATATAATCACATTAGGGGTTTGACATTAAATATCCATACCCTAGTAATGTGATTGTGAGTATTGTATTAGAGAAGGATCGAATTACATTGTAATTCCAACTGAATAGGTTCTCCAAACAAATTCTACATTAGCTTGGGTAGCCATGATATATGGTTAGATGTCACTCATGGCTTGTGGGTTCTTCTAGATGATTAAATAAGTAGTCATCAAAGAAGAAGGAGAATTGAAAGTAAGTTTTAATTCACTAAGTGATTGGATTAATACAAATCAATTGGATTGGTGCCAATCACCTCACTGCCTTGCTAATTAGAACCTAAAACGATTGTACACCGAAACACTCTTGTAGTGAGACAACTAAAGGATGATGGAATAAATTAATTGGATTAATTAAGTATTATGATTAATTAGAAAGTCTAAAGAAATCATAGAAGCGATGAAAGATCGTTTTGGACTTAAAGAAAAGTTCGGGTTCATTTGGGCCCATTAAGCCCAAACCCATTGGGCTTTTATTTAAGCATAGGATGACTTGAAATGATAAAAGCCCAAAGCCTAAACAACACAAAAGGGGCCGGCCATTGGAGAGAGAGAGAGAGAGTCAAGTTGTTGACTCACTTCTTAGACATTTATAAAGGAGAAAGGAGCTGTAATGGTGGTCCATCCTTGGTCTCAAGTCTAGATCAAGAGGTATAAAACTGTACCTTCACTTTGTTCTTCAATATTTTCTTAGATACATCATATATGAACCTATGCTTCTCAAAGGGGATTTGCATGACTATAGCTTTGATATTATGTGATAACATGCTTCCGTTGCAAATGTATATAAATTTTGAATTGTATATGCATGCTAGTCACTAGAAATCCCACATAAATCTCTTTTTTTCCTTCAATGCTACACTAGCAATCAACCTAGGAAGTGGTTGCAATGGCTCCCATGGGCTGAATGGAGCTATAACACCTCCTTCCATACCTTTTCACAATTTACCCCTTTTGGGATTGTCTACGGTTATCCTCCTCCACACTTATCAGCTTATGAATTGGGATGTACTAAATTGGAACTTCTGGAGCAAGGGTTGTTAGCTAGAGACAAGTTGCTGTCAATGCTCATGACAAATTTGGTGGTTTCTCAAAATCATATGAAGGTGCAATCAAATAAGCATAAGAGTGAAAGAGAGTTTGCGGTGGGAGATTGGGTTTACTTGAAATTAGTACCATACCAATTACAATCCTTGGCTGCACATTCTTATCGTAAACTGCATCCCAAGTTTTGTGGACCCCTTGAAGTTAAAGAAAGAGTTGGATCAGTGGCTTACAAGATTCAATTGCCTAAGGGTAGCAAGATACACTACTGTTCCATGTTAGTTGTTTGAAGAAGCACCTTTGTTCTAAGGCTTCTATGGTACTAGTGTTGCCACAAGTGACTGATGATGGATTGGTGCCAACTAAACCCTTATAGTTTTGGAGAGAAGAATGTACAAGAAAGGTAATGTTGTTGGACTGTAGTTGTTGGTTCATTGGGCTGGCAGCAATGAGAAAGATGCTAATTGGGAAGATTATAAAGAATTGTGCTGAAATTTCCTACTTTCAAGTTTTAATTTGTAACCTTGGGGACATGGTTGCTCTCAAGAAGTGGGTAATGTTATGAATTAAGTTAAGCTTAATCATACTTAGTAGTTTTATTTAGCTAAATAATAAGTGTTTACTGATAATTAGGGATTATTAGTTGTAATTACCAGCTATCATTAGTTGTTTGGGTTTGTTATACTATTAGGCCACTAGTGCGTGTATTTGGCCAATCGTCATTTTGATAAAATAATAATATTACAAAAAAAAATGAAGAAAAAAAATAGATAGAGAACATTTGCTCCTTCTTCCCCACGCTTTCCTTCATTGTTACTGAGCTATAGGTTGAGGTTGAAGTAGATTATATCATATGATTGAAATTCCTCCCCATCCGAGGACTTTTAGGGATAAGCTTATCGGTTCAAGGATTGAAGAAGTCCAGGGCATGGATAAGGAGTTTAAGCTCGATGAGGGAGACCGAAGTTTTTTAGGGCTCTTGCGGTTCTGCAATTCGGGTTTCTTCACAAGTGAAAGAGTATCTTTATCGGTCGCGGCATACCTCCATTTGTAAATCCCAAATCCGAAGTGAAAGAGCATCTTTTTCGGTATTTCAGGATCCCAAATCAAAGAAAAACAATGACAAATCCCCAATTTGTAAATCCCTAATTCAAGCCCTAATTCAAAAACAAGATACCCAAGCTTCCTCCAAATCCCCAGTTTGCTGCAGTTACACCACAAATTCCAACTCTTTAAGGGAATGGAATATGACTTACCTTTTTAAATTGGTAGAACAATTTGGAAGGCATGATAGAACCTGCACAAAGCAGTACCATAGGGTTGAAAGGAGAGTTGAGAGAGAGAGAAAGAAGCGAGTGAAAGGAAAGGAGAGGGAGGTGGTGAGTCGAGTGTTGGTGGCAGAACCACCGAGAGAAAGAGAGAGTTTGAGAGAGAAGATACGGCTCTGAAAATTGAAATCGAGAGGAGAGATATGAAATTGCATAACTAGAAAAATGGTAGGCGGCTATGGTTAATGAAACTGTTACATATGAGTAACTAATAGTTATTAAGCGTATAAATATATTTTCTGTATTATAATATAAGCAATCGAGAGTTAGCTCAGTGGTGAAGTTCGTTGATTCTCCTATAAGAGATCAAGGGTTTGAATTCTTGCGGCCTTATTTTTGAGATAATTATCTAAAGTTGGTTCGGTTCGGGTAAAATTGAAATCCACAAATGCTAGACCGAATACCAAATCAAACTGTGCGGTTCGGGATAATAACCAAACCAAAAATGTTCAAAAACCGAAAATTTCGAGTTAATTTTGGTTTGGGTTCGTTGGGATCAGGATTTTCAGGAATTTTTTCCAGGCTTAGACCTATGAGCTTGATTGATCTCCCTAATGGTTTCTTTGTTGTACGATTTATGCTGGATGAAGATATGAATTATGTTCTGTGTGGTGGTCCATGGATTGTGGCTGGTCAAACATTGTTTATGCAAAAATGACGCCCTGTTTTTGTCCTTCAAAAGAGAAAACTAGCAAGATGCCTATATGGATGAGGAATTGGGTTCAACAATCAAAATTGATCTTCATACTTGGGCTCAAGATTGTGGCAAGTATGGGCGAGTTTGTGTTGAAATTGATTTAACAAAGCCTTTAAGCCATGTGTTGAAATTTATGGTTGTGTTTATGGAGTAGTGTATGCGGGGATCAGTGAACTTTGTTTCTTTTCTGGGTGCTATGGGCATACAACAAATCTATATCCTACTAATGATTGTGTTCAAACGGAAGACCATTATGGTATTGCTAGGCAAGAAGAGTCTGAGTCCGGTAAGGAGCAGACTTTGGGCATTGTAGGAGGTCAATCTACTGTTGCTCCTAATGGTCAACCAAATCATACATGTGGTGATGCTAACCAATGACTAAAATATCGAAAATATTGGCGAAATATCGCCGATATTATCGTTTTTCAGAGAGATCGATATTTTCCCACGTATCCCCCTAATTATCGTCAAAATATCGTGATATTATCGATAATATCGCGATATATTCGATATTATCGAAACAGTCGTCATGGCTCCATCGTCGAAAAGACAGCTGAGGCTGCGTCATCCCAACTGCCCAGATCTCTCTCTCTGCAATCCAGGCTCAGACCCAAGATCTGCGCCTCAACGACGCTGATTTCGTCACCGTTGTTGAAGTCGCGATGAAAGAGCTCGCAGAACGGATCACAGTTGTAGATCCAGAACCGGTGGTCTGTCCCCACGGCGAAGCAGGCGTGGTCTTGTTTGAAGCAGACATGGAATAAAGATGGAGGCGAGCGCGGCGCTGGTGGGCAGGCTCTGAAGGGAGGAGGATAATGGGTGGTTGTTGTGGAGGTTGAGGTTGGGGTTTGGGGGTCGTGGTGGTCGTCGCTGGAGTCAACGACAGAGGTGGGGTTGTTGTCGGTGGGATCGGTGAGGAAGGTGAAGAAGGATCGAGAGAACTCGCCGGAGAGTTCCTGGGTTTGCCGACGAGGCGGAAGAGGCAGACGAGGAGGAAGGTGAGAGAGGAGGAGAAGGCCATGTGGGAGAAGGATCGAGAGACTGAGGTCTATGTGCGTGTGTGTTGGAGAAGGGAGAAGAGAGAAGGATCGACACTTCAAGAGATCTGTGAGATCTGTGTGTGTGTGTTTGTGGGAGAAAGGAAAGGGAGAAGAGAGAAGGATCCAGAGATGACTGACGTCTCTGTGTGCGTGTGTGGTGTGCGTGTATGGTAGAGTGTGTGATCTCTGTGTGTGTGCGTGTGTGTGTGTGTAGGTGGTGTGTGACAGTGTGAGAAAAGAAAAGCATCTAAATAATTCAACTTTTACAGCTTTTAGGAATGGCACAATTTTTGACAAGACAAAAATAATGGTGGTTTCAGGCATCAAGATTCAAAACCGTGTGCCACGCGCGATATTCTTTCACATTCTCATAGGTGGAGTATCAGATGATCACACATTTTTTTACCATGGACAAAAATAATGGTGGTTTCATTCAAAAGCATCTAAATAATTCAAAACCCAGACAACTTTTACAATTACAACTTGTACAATTTCAGACCATGGCCAAAAATAATGGTGGAGTATCAAACCATGGACAACTTTTACAATTTTAGACCATTCAAAACTGTGTGCCACTGTGTTATTCTTTCACATTCTCAGAGGTGGAGTATCATCACACATTTTTTGACCCTTTGAAAATTAAAACCTCTATTACACCTTTTCGTTTCTTCTTCTTCCCTTACCCCTTTCAGAGCCATTCCAGATTCATTCTAGAGGTTCAACACAAAGGGTTCCATATTTAAGGTAAGTTTACGAACTTATATTTATATTATTGTAATTTATACTTGCATGTTAATTTTTTGAAGTAATTAAGTAAGGGTAAATTACATAGTAGCCCCTCAGGTTTGAGGTCTATTACAACTCCATACAACAACTTTAAAACATTTCACTTCCATACCTCAAGTACTATTTTATTTCAATATCATACATCCGTTAAATTTTCCATCAAGTAATCCGTTAAATGTTGACGTGGCTGCCACATTTGTGCCACGTGGCAAAAAAAATAATTTTTTAATTTCTAAAAATATTATAATAATTTACCCTTAAAAAAAATAATAAAAAAAAAAAACAAAACTCAAACCCAGAACCCATCTTCCCCCCGACCCACTCCCTCCCCCGCAACCCCCCTTCATTCTCCTCCGTCTTCACTTCTCCATTTCTCCCTTAATTCCCAACCACGCAACTCCTCTGGCTTTCCTGGCGTTGCTCCAACCCATCTTCCCCTACCCATCTTCTCCCTCCAAGCCTCCCAACTTTGACCTTACCATCGTCGGCGGCGACAGCAGCAACTAGCTTGCTCGAGTGGTCTCCATCGGCGATTGGGATCATCGGAGTTCTCAATCTTAAAAACCCATATCAGAGTTCTCTCCATTTTCCATCTTAAATTCCATTATTTTTTTTTAAGTTGAACCATTGCAAACCCCCATGCCCTTGAATCGAAGAGCCCCGTCGAGGAGGAGGAAATGGAAACCCAAATCTCTACAGCAACGCTCACCCTTATTATCACTGGAAACCGAAACCGTGGAGCTCCAAATTCAAGAGACCCTGAATGCGACACAGCCACATTGAAATCTAAAGATTTTGACGACGAGGTCAGATTTCGGAGGCTTCAAACGAGGTGATGTGGAGGGAGAGGGAGGTGAGGTAGTCGAAGAGGTCGGATGAGTGTGAGCGTGAGGAGGAAGGCGCCAGCAGAGTTGCATTGTGTGGGTTTTGGATCTGGAGATTTTGGGGGGTTTGGGGTTCGAGAGAGATAGTGAGGAGAGTGGAGGAGGATCGGGGGAATGGGTTGCTGGGTTTTAGATTTTCTTTTTTAAGGGTAAATTATTATAATATTTTTTAAAATTAAAAAAAAAAATTGCCACGTGGCACAAATGTGGCAGCCACGTCAGCATTTAACGGATTAATGGATGGAAAATCTAACGGATGTATTATATTGAAATAAAATAGTACTTGAGGTATGAAAGTGAAATGTTTTAAAGTTGTTGTATGGGGTTGTAATAGACCTCAAAACCTGAGGGGCTACTGTGTAATTTACCCATTAAGTAATGTTGTATAATTATTCCCTAGAATAATTTTAATATGTTTAATGTTATTTATTATTTTATTATCAAATTGGATTATTATTCATTAATATTAGGTTTTATTATTCCATATTATTTTTATAATTACTTAAATTGATACAATCATTTTCTTTACTTCCTATTTAATTCTTCTGTAGAATAACTTTACATCCTATTTTCTTTACTTCCTATTTAATATGTTTCAGTCACTACTATATTTTTTGGCCAAAAAATAATTGCCTAATTTTCATGAAAAATAAATATAGGTACGTTTAAGATGTCCAGTGGAGTTACTAAACATGATCCAGCTTGGGAACATGGAGACCCAATAGATGGAAACAAACATGGCACAATTTGTAAATATTGTGGTCGGGTAATGAAAAGTGGCGGAGTGACACGACTTAAGTACCATCTTAGTGGATTAGATCCAGCACATAATGTCCAACGATGCGATAATGTCCTCCCAGAAGTGAAGGCATTCATCACCACATTATTAAAAAATAAAAAAAAGCAGAAGGAAAAGATAACACATGGAATGGAAAATATTCGAGCTGGGCTACGAGGAGAAGTCACTGGCCTAGCGGTTGACAGTGATGATGATGATGATGAGGATGAATGTGATGATGACATGGGACTTGAAGAATGACGCAATTTGAAACAAGCATTACGTGCCTCCAAACAGTCAGCATGGGAAAGAGAACACCTTCATAAAATTCCTAATAGAGCACAAGGTTCTGGGACAAGTGGTGGTGCACAAATGAGACGGGGAGCAAGTGTTAGAGAATCACAACCAACACCACCAATAGCCCCAAGTTTATCTAAGTCATCCAAAGCCGTCAAAAGAGTGTTTGGAGTTATTTCACTGAAGGTAATGTGAAGGAGGGAATGGGGTGTCTAATTAGCAAGTTTTTTATCTATGAAAATGTCCCTGCTGAGAAGGCATCATCACATCATTTCAAAAATATGGTATTGGGATGTCAACAGGCCGGTGTTAGAGTACAACCTCCCACTCCCTATGAGGTAAGAAACAAATATTTGGATATGGAGTATAAAGACATTGGCGAGTATGTTAACAAGTTGAGGTCAAAGTGGGAAACTAATGGTTGCACAATCATGTGTGACGGATGGATTGGCCCGACCAGATTGTCTATCATAAACTTCATGGTATACTCCAAGGGAAAGACAATTTTTTTAAAGTCTGTTGATGTTTCAGACCATATAAAGAACTACAACTATATTTACAAATTATTGAGGGATGTAATCATAGAGGTGGGATAGCATAATGTTGTCCAAGTCGTTACCGACAACGGTTCTGCATTTGTCAAAGCTGGAAAAAAGTTAATGAAGCATCATAATGTGTTTTGGACATCATGTGCAGCACATTGTATTGATCTCATGTTTGAGGCAATGAGGAAGAGAGAGAATGTTGCTACTGTGGTAAAAAGAGCTAGAACGATCACAAATTATATTTACAATCACGGTTGGTTGTTGGCAAAGATGCATGAATTTTGCAAAGGAGAAATTATTCGTCTAGCTACCACTCGATTCGCCACCAACTATATTGCATTAGACATCCTACTTAAGAAGAAAGCAGGGTTGAAGCAATTATTCACTAGTGACGATTGGGCTAACCACAATTTTAGCCGCTCAAATGCAGGTCGTATGGTGGAAAGTATAGTGCTTGATCATGCTTTTTGGACTCAATCAGAACATGTGTGCCAAGTGTTTGAACCTCTTTACAAAGTTTTACGGATCGTTGACACAGAAGTGTATCCTACTATGGGGGCAATATATGAGTTGATGCGTGTAGTGAAGGATGACTTGGAAAGAAAACATGGTGCAAGGTGGGTCATAAGGATAATTGATGACCGATGGTATAAAACATTATACCACGATTTGCATGCAGCAGGTATAAATTATGTCATAATTTGCAATTCATTTCTTTAGTTGCATAAGTATTATTTCTCTTATTAGAGTATGTGTTTCTTTGAACAACATATTATTTGAATCCTCGATACCAAAACAGACCCGGTGTTGGAGATGATGGTACCCTTATACTAGTTGTACATAATGTATACTTTAAATTAGACCCTACATCACCAGCAGTTGGCCAATTTGGAAATGAGGTACACAATTACTTAAATTATAATAATTACATTGTTGGATTAAACTAACACGATTTATTGAATTTAGCTAACATGGTTTAAAGATGCAAGAAGAACTTTTGGAGAACCAACATCAGTTGCTGCTCGAACAAAAATGTCTCCTAGTAAGTGTAAACATATTTCACTATTATAATAGAATTTGTTGGAGTTATTAGGCTTATCAACATTGTTTTTCATTATAGTTGAATGGTGGATCATGTATGGGACTGATGCACCAACTATGAGAAAGTTAGTAATCAAAGTATTATCATAAACAACTTCCTCATCTGCTTGTGAAAGAAATTGGAGTACATTTGCACTCATACACACAAAGCAAAGAAATAGGTTGGCTCATAGTCGGTTGGAAAAATTAGTTTATTGCTACTACAACATGAAGCTTCAAATTCGAGATAAGGAAGCAGAAATAGATCATGTCGACTGTGGTGACCCACTAGATGTGCTTGATATTGTTGCTGAAGATGATGATACAGAGGGTAACCAACTTTATCAATGGATTAGATCTCTTCATTTAGATCATGATGAAGGTAACCCAGCTCTTAAAGTTGCTAAAGAAGCACGTAATGAAGGGATTAATGTAGAAAGAGTGTTGGAGGAGGAGGTGGGATCTCGCAGCGCTGACTCTTTCGAAGAACTTTTGCGCCCAAGACCAAGAAACATTGGAATTCCACCTTCTTCCAATCCTACACAACCACAAGATCATGCTGATACTAATGATAGGTATACTACAATATCAGGAGACTCACCTACCACCGGAGGTGGAGCTGGACGTAGTGGTGAAGGATATAGTGGAGCTGGAGGTAGTGGTGGATATGGAAACTATGTTGGACCATCTCCCAGATTTATGAGCCCCTTCACTGTTGAGGCAAACTTCACGCATGCAACACAAGATGAGGAGCATGGCAGTAGGCGGGCAGGACCAGGAATTGGTGCCATAAGGAAGACTATACTCGTAGAGAAAGAGGCAAGTGGATTTTGTCAAGTCAAGAAGATGACTCGTTATCTATTACATCGGACTCTGTTGGAGTAGGAAGTAGTAACTATGGTTATACTCATAACCAACCATTTCCCCACCCTTCATATCCCATTCCTGTCGGGATGGAATCAAGCGACTCATGGAAGGAATCCGAGACTCAATCTTCAAATGATTTTGCTTATGGACAACGTCAACCAATCTCGGATCCATATGGGTAGCATGTTAACAATTACATGCAAAACTATTTTGGGGATTTATCATTTGATAACTACTCTTCACAATACACTTACTCTACACATAGAGATGATGAAGATAGTGAAAAATTTGAACCTCATAGGAACTCTATGTGGTACTAAGTCACTCATGTATCTTACCATGCAATGTATAAAGTGTAAAATATTGGACTAATTCATTATATATAAATGATTATGGTGTGTTTAAACTTTTTTCATTAATTACTACATATTTTTTACACTCACAATGTTTGCCAGCTCGCTATATAATCAACTTAAATAAGTTAAATCGATCATGCAATGCATTTCTTTCCAATTTTTTGTGATAAACTAATAGATAATTGACTAAATAAACATCCTACAAAGTTTCAATAAAAATTTCCAAGTTTTTCTTAAAATTTCCGTGGTTTCCATATTATTTTTATCGATATCAATAATATCCCGATATTTCCATCGATATTTCCGTGTTTTTGGACTACCGATATTTCCGATATCATCGATATTTTATACTTGATGCTAACATCAATGCTGACAATGATGGGAAAGTTGCTATTGGAACATGGAATCTTGTTGTTCCAAAGTTTAAGAGAAGTCTAATGATGCGGTGAAAAATGGCTCAAGGGAAAGTGCTCTAAGCAACAGTTTTGATGGCTTACAAATTGAGGATGTGGATGATCATGATGGTGTTGCGGAGACAAATTCTAATGGCATAAATAGGAAGAAAGTGAAGGAAGATTTTGTGAAAACATGTTCATTTGAATAACATCTATAGCATGCATTTAACAATTAAAAGGCGGAATCAGGCTTGCATGCATTCAAAAACAAAACATTACCCATGAAATTCAAAGCCTAGTAGATTGGTGAACCAAAACTCAACTCAAAACAAAGTGAGTTGAAATCATACCTTTGTAGATTCCTCTTTGCATAAGCAAAGGCTAATCACCCAAAGAGAGGGCCTTCATTCCTTGCATCTAAAATCTATGGATTTGGATGGATGAAAAGGTTTCTCCAAGTTCCCAAAATTGAGAACCTCTAAGTATCTTCACCAAGGTTAGATTGGAGAAGAAATGAGTGACCTTGGAGTAGTTAGTATGGCTAGATACACCCTCCAAGGGGCCGGCCTCTTTAGAGAGAAATGGAGAGACATGTTCTCTCCAATTTTCTCCAAAACAAACCCTAATGAATTTTGGCTATAAAGTCATATTTATACCTTTATTCATTTGAGTGGCAAACTTGTAATTAAAGCAAGTTCACTACCCTTCCTCTAAATGGCCGGCCATGGGGTTTTGTTTGGGCTTTTGGGCCTTTGTGAATTAAGTTGTCATACAACTTAAGTCAATGGACTTGACGTTCGAAGCCCATTGGGCCTTGAGGCCCAAAACTATCCCGAGGTCTTTAACGAACTTATTCGTTTGATTAATTAACATATTAATTAATCCTTGCCATAAATAATTAAACCATTTAATTATTCTTACTCATCTCCATTGTTTCTTCAATCTCCACCTTACACGGTGTACGATCCATTAGGTTCCTTTTAGCAAGGCAGTGGGCGATTAAAACCATTTTACATCGATTGTGAATTGAAACTTACTTTCAATTCTCCCTTTAGTGATTACACACGTTTAGGGCTTCCACAAACCATGAGTGACACCTAGCAGCATATCATGGGTACCCAAGCTAATCAGAAGAGGTGGAGAACCTATTCAGTTTAGGATTACAAATGCAATACGGTCTTTCTCTAATACAATACTCTTGACCACATTGTTTGGTTTGATAGTTTATTTATTCATGTCTACTATCCAATGTGATTCGTGTGCTTATATGATTACCTTGAACGTGATTTAGAACGACATTTCTAAATCTCATTCATACTCTGGCCAGAGGTTTTAAATCATATCATAGAGTATTCTCCCTCAAACGGTTTGAAGGTTAGAGATCCCTTGTTGCGCATTCACTTGTCTCCATGACTAAGTGGCTTAACCCCAAAGATGCCGTGGACACCCCGATGGGGTGACTTTGACATAATCAAAGATCAAGGACTTAACCATAAGACAACTGTGATGCCTCAGGCCAAAGGACTACTTTGCATTATCCCAACCATGAGTTCTCATGTGACATGAATATGAGAACTCTTCGTTAATCGTGTTCAGTGAACTCATTCTCTATTGAGCACCTACGTACTTGTCTTGATGTCACACACACCAATGACTCGAGACTAGTCATTCTCCCTGAGAGAAGACACAGTACGTACTGATCTTAACGGACTGTCAATGCTCAATTGGCAATCCTATGATCAGGAACATTTAGGATGTGTCTACGAAAGAATGGTCTCATGAATCTAACTTCTTTAGATCACATTCTCCCAATCACATATTCCTTGGACTTTATCGTTTAAGCATATAACATTTATATGAAACGGCTCAAACAATAATCTTTGCCCTTTATAGTTAAACTAGATTAGTTTAACATGTGAAATGTCCGTAAAGTATCATCATATGATTGGCTTTAGGGCACATTTCCAACAATCTCCCACTTGCACTAGAGCCAATCAGCTTGGTCATCAGTGATGATACCTCTTCTGTAGCCATTTCATAAATGGCTGAATAGTAGGCCTAGACAATGGATATCTATATGTTATCCATAGAAGCAACCTTGAGAATAACGAGGTCACCATTATACATGATTCTCAATCATGTGGTTCAGTCTCTCATTTGAGTTCGGATCTTGATGAGACCTTGATTCCCTGGCTTGAGCTATCGCCCCATTAGTGTCATACACTTTCTGGTTGGAACCGAATAGAGAGTTCATAAATGAACTTTCCCATCCAAACAACATTATTGTAAACTTCTATATGGCAATATATTTTGCATTCATAATGGAACACACTAAAGTCATTACTTTAATGTTTCCCTCCAAATATCTCTTTAGTCATAATAAAGAGATATCTGATTATCTCTTCATTCATAATGAAGAAACATCCAATGATGGATTAGATTCATAATCTAATACATTTACGCTTCCTTTACGTTACTCTAATTCTTCCTCGATCTTTGAGGAATTTATCCTTTAGTATTTCTTAAATACTTAAGGACTCACTTGACAGTTGCCATGGTTCTGATCTTGGGCTTGCACTGATATCGTCTTGCACCTTTCTAGGTACAACTCATATCAATGTTTTTCATACAATATGAAATACATAAATCACCTTTCTGCGTATGCATAAAGGATTCTATTTATGCATTATTTCTTTGGGAGTCAAAGAGTACGTTCTCTTTGAGAAGAGCAACTCCTTAGTCTTACTAGAGTTGTCCATTTGATTGAAGTTCATCATCATATGAGAAACTTCCTATCATCTTTTGTCTATATTTAGGGCTTGATATAATCCAATTATATCCTAAAATCTATCAATATAGATTTCCATCCCATGTATATATACTATGTCTCCCATATACATTCTATCTTCATATAATGTTTTAAAGTCATAACTTTAACAAAGAAGTATTCTTTTCATTTCCAAAATTAATATATCATATATATATTTAAATTTTAGGAACATGATTAACTTCCATATACATTATATCTTCATATAATGTATTAAAGTCATAACTATGGAGAAGTATTCTTTTCATTTCCAAAATTAATATATCATATATATATTTTAAATTTTAGGAACATTATTAACTCCCAGTAATCTTTTGTAAACCTAGTAAACAAAAGATTCATTTACATCTTTATGAGAAATCAAACGATTTGATCCTTTTCTCATAAGATGCTTATAGCTCCCACTAGCTTGCTTAGATCCATGATGGATGGATCTCTACAACTTACATGTCTTGTGATTTATAGTTTTAGACATATATTATCAAGACTATCTTAATAATGGTTTCGGAAACCCATATAATGTCCAAACATTGAATCACAATTTAGTTGTAGCTAGCAATCTTCGAATTAATTGAAACCTAGACTATCTCAAAGATGGTTTCTTCAAAGTCAACCATTCTCTTTGATTGTAGTCACCTTAAGCTACCAATTAGCTTATGAAGGTTTCATTATTTCGGGTCAAATGGTACTTTACCATTTCCTTGAGTATATATCATATATACACTCAATGTAGTCATAAGGATTTTCATTCTTATTTCTTTCGAATTAAAAGGTGTAACTCTATGACATAGTCATAAAGTTCAAACCATTCAACTGAGACGGTTTATAAATCCTTCTCGACTACCTTGGAGCCTTTGGTATAGGAACTAGGTTGTTATATTTGTTGATTACTTTCTTGTCTCTCAAAGAACCCATCCTTTGAGTTCTATCTCTCGTTCATTAGCTCTTAGGCAAATCACATTGTAGGATTACAATGAACTACCCAACAAAACAACATTTGTTAGTTGGTTTATAGAAGCGATATCCAAAAGTTAATTTAAGGATATCCCACAAAATTGTTATCAAAACAAATATTGCTTATTAGCACACAACCCCAAATCTTAACATGCTTAAGATTTGTCTTTCTTTCCAACTACATCTTATGGAGTCATGAAAAATTTGGAAGATCTTCTAATTGACAATCATATTGTTTTTAGAAGTATATATCCTATATATGGGTAATAGATAACATCTAACGAACTAAATCTTATTCGAGTTCGTTCTTCTCCTTAATGGAGAATTTTATTATCTTATGATGCTTCTTTCCTTGATATCTTTCAAGGAAACTCATCTAAAGTGTTACTTTTCCTTGGATCAAATCTAAGGAGGTAAATACTTTAGATGTCTTACTCATCAACTTACATTTCTTGAATTCTTTGAAACCTTTTGCAAAGTATTCAGACTTGTGTTTATTCAAAATAAACTATAGTTCAACCGAGAGCGATCTTCGGTGAATGTCATACAACATGAGTAGTATTATGTTGTGGTCAAGTGCCACCAACATCTAAGTGAATTAACCTCAACAAATTTGTGATTTTTTCTTCTTTCCAAAAGAATAAAGATTCGAACATTTCGCCTCTATACAATTTTAATGAGAAGGTATTGGATCCGGATCTAACAATCCAAAGCATCCATCTTTCACCAACTCGTAACTTATGTTTTTAGAGGTATCACAACTTAGTTGGGATTAGTCACTACCTTGCAACCTTTTGGGTTTTAAGCATCATTGTATTCTAAATAGTTAACACTACCATATCATCTCTACTATAGAGACAATCAATTAGATTACTATAATCCAATCATTGATTAATAAAGAACAATGTTTTGTCAAACAAAACATTCATCCATCTCTACTATAGTGATGGAATTAAATTCCTTAAAATTGGAATGTAAAGACAATCTTTGGTTTTTCCAATTTCTTTGGTAGTTCATATGAGGAAGTAAGTACTATCTGTTTTCGCAGAGATCTATATTTTATTCACGTTCCGAATGTGAAGCACCTTTTTCTTCTCTCATATATCTTCTACTTCTTATTAGTCACACTTTTACAACGATTGTAAAACATAGTTACTAATACGGAATCAAGCATTCAAGTAGAAGAACCAACTGTTTTGAACTATTCAAGAACAATTTACAACACCTTCGAAAGGTGTGTTCTTGACACTTGCAAGACATTTCTTGCAAATACCCCTTCCAATGTCCATCCTTTCATAAAGAAAGTTTGTTCCTTTGGAGTTAATTTTATCTTCTTCATTTGACTTCTCCTTTGACTACAATAGTCATGGTCCCTAAACTCCCACTATCTCTCTTGAAACTTATTTCAATTGTGTTATACACATCAAACATTTTGGAGAGCATGTGGTTTATTGTTCACTACATAGTTTACAATAAACTTAGTGAACTATAAGGATAGGGAAACAAAGGTGAAGTCCTTTCCCAGTTTCCGTCTCGTTAAGTGGTTTATCACTTCAACACTCAATAATTCAAAATCATCATAAGTCCATGTTGATGGACTATTTTTGTCAACCAACCATTATGTTCTAAACATAATTACAAACTTTCAAGAGTTGTTCAAGGCAACTCTCATTTCTTCATACAACAATTTGTAAGTGAAGAATCATGGCACATAAAATGTCCATGCCCTTGTGCTTACTTCTAAAGTTCCTTGTTCATGTAACAAAGAAACAAGCACTAATGTTTGCATTGATTAAGGGTTGTTCAAAGCAACTCTTATTTCTTCATACAACAATTTGTAATTGAAGAATTATGACATTAAAAGTGTTGTCCTCTTTATGATAGACATTTTCTAACATATTCTTCTACTGATACATTATCAATAGGAAGATTGTGAGGATGAGACTACTTAGGTACATTTACAAGCCATTAAAGACAATCTATGGTTTTGTAGTACCAAGTCCGGAAACTAAAGCTTTCGGCTTTTATTTGTCAAGTGTTGGATAGCGTTTGCAAATATATTGGTAAACAAATACATAACGAATATAAATTGATTGATTTTAAGCCATTTGATTCGGGTCTTTAAATCAAATAGCACCACCCACTATTTTTGGCAAATTCCATATCCCTCATTGGAATTCGAGAGTTTTGGATGAAACTCTTAGTAGGGTATGGGAGACTCACTACTACCAAGCCCACCTCACAATGATATGATATTGGCTAGCATTAATAATAATGAGAGAGTACACTTACTCATTTGCATCTCTTGCAAGTACCCATCTTATTTGGCCTCTAGAGAATGTAACCTCACAATGATATGATATTGGCTCCATTGCACTTAGTTAAGTCATTCCCACCATGCTTAGTTCATGAAGGGGTTCAAGAATAGCCTCACAATGATATGATATTGGCCATCCTCGTTGCCTACACTCACCTCATCAAGTATGTATATAGACTCCTCCTGAGTATAAACATGCACTTTGCACTCCCCCATGATAGGGTGAAGGCGGTGTACAAGTCATAAACGATTGGAGCTACCATGGTGCAAGGTCACGAAAGAGTGTTCAAAGCACTCTCACGCTTATCAACTTAATAATGGTTTGGTTGAGGGTTTTAGGTCTCATCACATATAAACATTCATTTTAATCTATATTAAAACAATTTTGGTCCTATTACAACTATTGGTCCATTTGATTGTTTTAGTTGTATATAATACTCCCACCATGCTTATAAAACGGTTTTTAAAGCAAGAGTATATGATACTACTAACATAAGGTTTGCATTCATTGATGGACTATATAGTTGCCTTAGGGCCTTAGGATGACTATGAACCTTTGTTTAGATTCAACACGAGCCTTGTGTTGAATCTCGGTCTAGGGATGGTGATTGATTTTAGTTACGCGTTTAATCACATTAAGGCGTGTTGTCTTAGGGGCGTTGGACCCAACTACTTCATTTTCATGCATATCAAATAAAGCAAGAAAGAAGTACTTCAAAGTAAAGGTGAGCTTATGCTCATTACAACATTTGCATAAAACAAATTACTTTAAAGTAAAGAAGAGCTTAAGCCCTTTTACAACATTTGATCAAATCAAATTACAACCAAAATCTAATCTACACATTCCCATGGTTCAAACAAATTTGAAACGGCCTATCACATAGCTCAATTATATTAGGCTTAGGTTCATAATCACCCTTTAATTAATTAACACTTTAACTAATTAAATTGATTGCAACATTTTCATTTGGTTTTTGTATCCATAAAATTGATTTAAATGGAGCTAAATGAAATGAAAATCCAATTCTCATTTAAAGAGACAAAACCATTTTGTTCTCAACCTAATTTGGGCCAAAATGCAATTACCACAACATTTGGGCTATATTGCAAAAACATAAACTTTTGGGGTCACTTTGTAAAAACACGAAAGTCCACTACTTCATGTAATTACACTAGAACCCAAAAATTAAACAATGTAAAAACTTCATTAAAGGAGCAAAACAATTTGTCCTTTAGCGTTTTTGGACCTAAACGTAAAAACGTAAACTTTTGGGCCAAAGTGCAAATACACAAAAGTATCAAAACTTTATGTAATTGCATAAAAGCCCCAAAAGTACCCCCACTAGGGGGTGGCCGGTTTTGGAAGAAGAAATGGAGTGATGTGTGTGTTGATTTGTGAGTTTTGACATAAAGCTATCAAGTGGTGCAAGTGGTGTGTGTGAAAGGAAATTAATCCTTACACACCCACCAATATCTCTTACACCATTTAAACAAATATCTAAAACATTTAAACATTTGAAAATCATAAAACATAAACTTTATGAAATAAATCAAAACTTTGAATCAAAACACAAAACTTTTTGTTCTTGGCTAAAATGTCAAGAACAATGAAGAACATTCATGAAAAACTCAAAAAATTTCCATGAACATTTTTCACCCAAAAACATTCCAAAACCATTGAAACTTTAGGGAAATAACATATAACCAAACTAGGGTACATAGGGGTTCCAAAAGTCACTTTAAAACACTTTTAACAAGTCAAACAAGAACCCAAAAAATCACCCTATGTATTTGGCCGAATTTTCCCAAAAGCATGGCACCAAATTTTAGCTCCAATATTCATGCTCATATGAACTACATCTACAACATTTGAGATGACAAATTTTCTAACAAAATTTACATTCAAAGAAACAAGAACAAAGCTTGTAACATATTACAACTTTTAAATCAAAACTATGAACTACAAAACCCAAAAGGATTCACCAACTACTAGACCTAGGCTCTGATACCACTTGAAGGAAGATTTTGTGAAAACATGTTCATTTGAATAACATCTATAACATGCATTTAACAATTAAAAGGCGGAATCAGGCTTGCATGCATTCAAAAACAAAACATTACCCATGAAATTCAAAGCCTAGTAGATTGGTGAACCAAAACTCAACTCAAAACAAAGTGAGTTGAAATCATACCTTTGTAGATTCCTCTTTGCATAAGCAAAGGCTAATCACCCAAAGAGAGGGCCTTCATTCCTTGCATCTAAAATCTATGAATTTGGATGGATGAAAAGGTTTCTCCAAGTTCCCAAAATTGAGAACCTCTAAGTATCTTCACCAAGGTTAGATTGGAGAAGAAATGAGTGACCTTGGAGTAGTTAGTATGGCTAGATACACCCTCCAAGGGGCCGGCCTCTTTAGAGAGAAATGGAGAGACATGTTCTCTCCAATTTTCTCCAAAACAAACCCTAATGAATTTTGGCTATAAAGTCATATTTATACCTTTATTCATTTGAGTGGCAAACTTGTAATTAAAGCAAGTTCACTACCCTTCCTCTAAATGGCCGGCCATGGGGTTTTGTTTGGGCTTTTGGGCCTTTATGAATTAAGTTGTCATACAATTTAAGTCAATGGACTTGACGTTCGAAGCCCATTGGGCCTTGAGGCCCAAAACTATCCCGAGGTCTTTAACGAACTTATTCGTTTGATTAATTAACATATTAATTAATCCTTGCCATAAATAATTAAACCATTTAATTATTCTTACTCATCTCCATTGTTTCTTCAATCTCCACCTTACACGGTGTACGATCCATTAGGTTCCTTTTAGTGAGGCAGTGGGCGATTAAAACCATTTTACATCGATTGTGAATTGAAACTTACTTTCAATTCTCCCTTTAGTGATTACACACCTTTAGGGCTTCCACAAACCATGAGTGACACCTAGCAGCATATCATGGTTACCCAAGCTAATCAGAAGAGGTGGAGAACCTATTCAGTTTAGGATTACAAATGCAATACGGTCTTTCTCTAATACAATATTCTTGACCACATTGTTTGGTTTGATAGTTTATTTATTCATGTCTACTATCCAATGTGATTCGTGTGCTTATATGATTACCTTGAATGTGATTTAGAACGACATTTCTAAATCTCATTCATACTCTGGCCAGAGGTTTTAAATCATATCATAGAGTATTCTCCCTCAAACGGTTTGAAGGTTAGAGATCCCTTGTTGCGCATTCACTTGTCTCCATGACTAAGTGGCTTAACCCCAATGATGTCGTGGACACCCCGATGGGGTGACTTTGACATAATCAAAGATCAAGGACTTAACCATAAGACAACTGTGATGCCTCAGGTCAAATGACTACTTTGCATTATCCCAACCGTGAGTTCTCATGTGACATGAATATGAGAACTCTTCGTTGATCGTGTTCAGTGAACTCATTCTCTATTGAGCACCTACGTACTTGTCTTGATGTCACACACACCAATAACTCGAGACTAGTCACTCTCCCTGAGAGAAGACACAGTACGTACTGATCTTAACGGACTGTCAATGCCCAATTGGCAATCCTATGATCAGGAACATTTAGGATGTGTCTACGAAAGATTGGTCTCATGAATCTAACTTCTTTAGATCGCATTCTCCCAATCACATATTCCTTGGACTTTATCGTTTAAGCATATAACATTTATATGAGACGGCTCAAACAATAATCTTTGCCCTTTATAGTTAAACTAGATTAGTTTAACATGTGAAATGTCCGTAAAGTATCATCATATGATTGGCTTTAGGGCACATTTCCAACAGAAAGAGCAATAAGGGGCAACTGTTTTACATAGCAAGGGTAAGGGGAAGACGACTCAAGTTGGAGAAGGAAATAAACGAAAGCCTGGTAGACCTCGTAAGCTCTCAAATGGTATCTCCAATCCTAAGGGTAGTTCATATCCTTCACACCATATTATTATGATCGATAGTCTAACAAAATCTGTTTCCGATCCTGTGAACTACCCAATTTCTATCATTGGCCTCAGAGCCAAGTTACATAAATCAAAACAATTTGCCCAATTTTCATCCGAGGATGTCTCAAACTACATCTGAGACTTCCTCTTCGTCAAGTAACGAATCCAACAACATTCTTTCTAAGTTTCAACTTGAGAAGAAATTAGGAAAGAGAACGTTCGTGGATAAGGAAAATATTCAACCGATTTTGATTGAAAGTTCCAAATTGGCATTTGAGAATTTTCTTGCAGAATCCAAAACCCACAAAAATACTAAAACATTTATGTCTGAAATTCCATCCTACAACCCGTTTGAACCCAGGCCTGAATTAACCCAACAATTCGAACTATATTCTCCTACACCATTTCATTCGACAGAAAACAAAATTCTTTTTGAAATTGAACCATTTCATCATACAAATTCATCCAACAATTATCAGAATTTAAAAAACTTGTATTCAGAAAGTTTTTACAGTCCAATTAGGCCCTCAGACAACCCATTTCAATCGTGATTTTTTGCTGCAAAGATCAAACCTGCACAGAAAATAGAAGACCAGCAGCATCCATTTGGACCCAAAATTTCAGAACCTTTTTCTGCAATTTGGTCACAAAACCCAAGAGGCTTACTTGCACCATCGTGATTGATTCGTAGTCCTTCGTTGACTGCTACAAATTCGAGACTGAACCCGTAATTTTTACGCCTTCCTCCACCGTGGACTCACCACAGCAACCACTGACCCATAGCAAGCAGCGGCGTGGTCGTGTTCTTCCCCCGTAGTCTTCTCATTCAACCGTGGTCTCGTCCCCTCGCGGTAATACACAATACCGATGACACCGTTATCCACCAAGGAGAATTGTCCCTCCCGCTCGAGATTATCTGCCAGGTTGTGGAACAAAGTTTTCCCAGAGAAAGCAGAGAGTGGAACCCGTTTTCTTCCAGAGGAATTGCTTCGAAAATAAAGAAGAAGAAGATTGTTTTGACAATAAAAAAAGTTGAATTTATTTTGGGGGAGGCTTCACGTGGGGACCATACAAAGGTCAAAAGTTTTGGTGATTTATTGCACTCTAATAGTGCAAAGGCATCAGGTAGGAAGCAAACAAAATATAAGGGATTTTGTGGTTCTAAGCAATTTGACAGTGCATTGAAAAGTGAACTTGCTTTTGAGAAGTCTTCACGTGGGAAGCAATGTGAAAAGGCAAAGTGATGTCCATCAAAAAGTCAAAATCAGTTCTTTAATTCTGAGCATTTTAAGAGAGCACGTTCGCAGGTCCTTTGAGGTTTGGTCATCTTCAAGTAGGCCAAATCCGAGAAGCTACCTGCAACCTTTTTTTACAACCTTGGCAGCTCCCTTCAAGTTTCATTAATCCTGTTTACCTTAATAATTTCACTTATAAAGTTGATTTGTGGAATATTTTGAATAATAATCAGAAAGATCAAAAGTGGAAGCAAGGGTTTAATTTTCAGAATTCTAAAGTAAAAGACTAAGAATTGAAATAGAATCCAGTACTCGAGAAAAGACTGATTTTGTGCACGAAAATAGAGGAAGAATTTATCACACTTGGCCAAGTAGACAAGTAAGAAATCCACGAGCCTTTTATCGACGTAATCGGCTGAACAAGTACTCGGCTTTCATTGATTGGACAAAGCTGCTAAGAATAAATAAGTCTCTATTTTTATTTTATTTTGTTTTTTTTTAGTCTTTAATTTATTAAGAACATTTAGTATTTGTGGCTTGTAATAATTAAAAGTACACTAGTAGTATTTGTATTTAAGTTGGTATTATGTATTGTGTTTGTTTTGTAATTTTCTGAGCTATGGCAACTAAATCTTCCAAATCTGAAGTTTTTAAAATAGAGAGGTTGAATAACGTTAATTAGCGAATATGGAAGAGAATGATCACTTATCTTTTAACCCATGACAAGACTTTGTACACTATCAAGGACGAGAGACCCCTTGGTCCCTCTCAAGTTTATAATAAATGGGTGGAAGATAATGAGTTGGGTAAGGTCATAACCCTCAATTACTTGGAAGATAAATTAATACCTCTCTATAAAAAATATGATTCGTCCAAAGAAATCATGGATGTACTTGAAAAAAAGTATGGCCTTAAATCTCAAATGTACATTCAGTTATTGCTTGAGAAATACAATGGGACAAAAATGGAGGAAACTAATTCTATGGTCAATCATATTACTAAAATAGAAGTAATGGCAAACGACTTAGCCAATGCTAGCCATCCAGTTTCTAATAAAATGCAAGTTAGTGTTCTTCTTGGTACCCTCCCAAATTCTTGGGAAAATGTAGTTACTTCATAACTCATAGTCAAGTTGAATTAACGATTGATACATTGCCTGCAATGTTGGCTATTGAAGAAGTTCGTAAAAATTATAGGAAAAAGGAAACTGGACAAGGCAGACCCAACCTCCTCATAGCGGAAGATTCTCAGAAAAAACAAGCAACACATGCACAAGCCAAAGCAATATATTTGCTCAGCCTTTACAAACCCTAAGACCTAGGTTTCTTATTCCAACTAGGAAACTAAGAAAAAATAATAAAAATATCCTAGAAAATAAAACCCTAATTGACTAGGAGAATCTGCCAAGTACTTGTCCAGCCACGTTTTAGTCTCAGATCTCCTCCAAATCCGGCCCCAGTTAAGTTTTTTTGAAGATAAATATGTTCCGAACACATCCCCAGAAGGCCACGAAACCATCCGAGGTCATTTTGGGCTCCAAAAACGCACTTTAAACCCAGAAACGTCATTTTTCAGTACTGCACATCGCTCCTTTATTTTATCGCCAGAAAATAACTGCTTGATGGAAAAATCCCAAATTTTGATACGACCAAGCTAAGTGACTCACGAACGTCTTCCAACTGGAATTACTCCAAAATCCGTCCATTTGACCACGTTTTGCTCCAAAGGAAGTCAGAAGTCCTATACTGAAAATACAATTCAAAGTATCAAAATTCTTCCAAAATATTAACTAAAATATACTAAAAATAGAGTTAAATATATAATATAAAATTCACTTATCAAAATACCCCCAAACTTAGCTTTTGGCTAGTCCTCAAGCAAAATAAAACTAGAAAATAAAAATAAAAACTGACAAACTGGACACTTAACTAAAACTTAGCTAAAACAAAATTCTCACTTTCAAGTTGCAATCCATAGAAATGTTAAAAATCAAAACATCTTTTCAAAAGTTCCAACCAATCCCACCAAAGAGTCTAAGCCATTTAGAATCAATCAGAAAAGAATTCACACACTTCCTTTGGTGTAAAGTGAACCAACATAGTTAAAGAGACTCGACCAAAACTCTTACCTCTCATCCCTTTATTCATACTTCACACACTAACTTCACAAATATTTTTTTTCTTTCTCTTCTTTTCGAGTTTTTTTTTTTTTGTATTATTATTAAGTAATAGTAGTGGTCGTGCAATGTCGGTTCCCTTAAGCTTTCTATCCAACCCATGTAGTGAGCTTTAGGTCAATGACTCCCAAACCACTAGGGCTTCAGGGCACTAGGTGTGGAACACCCTTAAGGACTTATTAACCCGAGCTGAAAAGGCTACAAAAACAACTAACCACCATACCTCATGCCAAAACTCTACCGTTTGACGCGAGAATCACTGCTGATTAGGCAGGACTGGCCCGGTTACTAGGCAGAACCTCGAGTGAGACAATTATTACTTTATAACACATACTAACTTTACTTTATTTAGAACAAAAATAAAAATAACAATACACTTAGACAAAAAGCAAGTATTTCAATCTTACTCCTCACAAACCGTGTTGGTGTGAATGTGCAAATTTTTCAAAGTATAACTCATGAATTAGTGTCTAATTAACGATAAATAGAAAAGACTCTACTGTGGGATTAATCTTTACCATGTCCATTTTTTCTAACGTTTAAAATAATCTATGGATATTAGCTTAAAAACGAAAAAATTTAATTGACACAAAAATAAAAATCCTAAATTTTTACTATTTTCCCACCCCTAAACTTATTTCACACTTTGTCCTCAAGGTGTGGAAAAGAAATATAAACTACAAAAAAAAAACGAAAAGCAAAACTAGAAAAGATTAAATAAAAGTCTAGACCAAAGAACGAAAAGAAAAAGGAAAATAGAAAATGAAACAAAGAAATTTAAAAATTAAAAAGATAAATAATAGAACAAACAAAAAAAAACAAAAGGAAAAAAAATCACCTGACACCACAAACATTGAGCCGTGACAAACATTGGATTCCGATGAGAATTTGGAATGGCATGCAGCTGGCATGTGCATTGGAAAGTGGCATGCAACTGGCCATGTCTGAATAAGAAAAGTCACGATCACTCCTCAGTCCTTGTTAGTAAATGAGCCCAAACGGCTCTTTTCTTTTGACAAAATCGAGAGCCAAACGCCTCTGTATTTTCCCATTTCCAAAACAACCCTCTCGGACAGATACACAGGGCCACACGATGAAAATACGTGTCATACATCTGTGTAAAGAACTCCTTAAGGGTGCGTTTGGTACGTGGGACGGGACGGGACGGAACGGGACGAGGCGTTCCGTCCCGCGTTTGGTGCGCCAAAAATAGGTGGAACGGGCTGTTCCACGGGACAGATTTTGGGTGTTTTTGCGTTCCACCTCCCCCCGTGGAACGGGTTTGTTCCACGTCTGTGGAACACAATGTTTTACCATTTTAAGACAAATATACCCCATGTCTTTTTTAAAAATTACACCTTCGTTCCGTCCCGTCCCGTCCCGTCCCGTTCCAATAGAAATGCTGAAATGTGTTACAGTCACCCATGGTTATGTCAGATGGCTTTTAGAACCCCTAGGCCACATCATTTCTCACAATGTGCTCTACACTCTTGCGAAAAAAAAAAACAAAAAAAAACTGTACCTCCATAACAAAACCTTCTCTCTGATCACTCAGAACCCATTTCTCTCTTAAAGGAAAAAAACTTCCATCTCTCTCTCTCTAGAAAATCCAAAGAGACTCACGAAGTTTTTGCCATGTTCAAAACTCGCAAACCCAACCAATAAGTTAAGCCTCCATGTCACAGCAACTCCTACATCCTCTCGAAGAGCTGTCTCTGTAGCCTTCCAGAATCCAGCAACAAACAAACCTCCGGGAGTCCCGAGCCGTGGTAGAGTGAGCTGAAAAGTGAAGATGCTGAAGGTAAAAATCCACCTCCATTTGTGTTATGTCCGTGTCAGCTTTATGTATTTAGCTGAAAGGAAGCAAGATCTAACATATGCATGTGTGTTTATCCGTAGGAAGTCCCCCAAATTGCATATCTGAGCCGATCTACACCACGCAATCTGATTGTCAACAAAATCCGAAACCAGTTAGTGTCTGCCATAGAAATGAACGCACAGTTCAGCTCCAATCATCCCACAGAGTTACACATCTTCACTCAACTAGCGCATTGTGGTGATTTCCATGTGTCCTATAACTCCACCCTACAAGTGTATAAGTTATGTGTCTCGTTTGTGTGCAAAGGTACTGCAGCTAGATGCTGAACATCAGTAAGGACACGACAACAGAGACGACATTGCGAACCTGAGGCATGCAGAGGTAAAAATTTTGTTCTCCACCAATGATGACCCCCAAATGGTGAAAAATGTTGCCTCATCCGTTAGTGATATTTTCGAATGTAAAAGCGATAGATCCCAGAAGTACCCCATATTTGATGATATATGAACACTTCCGATGTAACTCATACACTGGATTGCTGTGGTGCAGGGATGAACTCCAAATGGTGAAGACACATTTGGGTACCAAACTATCGGCCTGCAAGGAAGAGTGGCCGCAGAGCAAAATATAAAGGTATAACATCACATCCCTACTTATGTATGACATATAGGGTTGGTCTTCATGTAGATCTGCGACTAGATGCATAATTCTGTCTAAAATGATCTCTCTGTGCATTAAGTCTTGTTTGTCTTGTGTTACTGGCTGCATAAAAATCAGGTGGTGAAATCAGAGATAACATGTAGAAGATACTATTGGTAAAATATAACAAGTAAAAGCAAATTTGGTTTTTTTTTTTTTTGTATTTTGACTGAACATGAAATGCAGCCTAGGAATTTAAATGCAACTAGAAATTGAAAGTAATGAAAGAAAAATGAAACAAAGTAAAGAAAAAGTTAGAAAGTTGGGTTGCCTCCTAAGAAGCGCTTTATTTAAAGTCTGTAGCTAGACGTTGCAGAAATCTGGTGGCTAAGTCACTAGATCCCTCAGAGTTAATGACTCGCATGCTGTGTCATAGGGTGATTCCAAGTATGGTTTGAGCCTGTGACCATTGACCTTGAATTCATGACCTGTGACCTCATTTTTTATCTCCACAACCCCATGCAAATAAACTTTAGTGACCACATATGGCCCTGTCCAACGTGACTTAAGTTTGCCTGGAAACACCTTTAATCTGGAATTGAAAAACAACACCTTTTGCCCTGTGTAAAATTCCCTGCGAAGGATTTTACTATCATGAAATGCCTTAGTCTTGTGCATCATTACGAATCTCATAGAGCTCATTGAGCTCCAACTTACGCTTCTCCCCAGCTGAATCATATGAAAAATTTAGCTCCTTAATAGCCCAGAACGCCTTGTGCTCTAGTTCCATAGGTAAATGACATACTTTCCCATACATAAGTCTAAATGGCGACATCCCAATTGGGGTTTTAAAAGCTGTCCTGTAAGCTCACAGTGCGTCATTTAATTTTAAACTCCAATCCTTACGTGTAGAGCCAACTGTTTTCTCCAAAATCCGCTTTAATTCTCTGTTTGAAACTTCCACTTGACCAGATGTCTGTGGATGATAGGGTGTAGCCACGCGATGAGTAATCCCATACTTTGCTAATAAAGCTGCAAACTGTTTATTAATAAAATGCTTCCCCCCATCACTAAGAATCATATGTGGAATTCCAAAACGTGGAAATATAACCCCCTGGAGGAATTTCAACACCATTGATCCTTGATTAGTTGGTGTTGCAATGGCCTCGACCCATTTAGAAACATATTCCACAGCAACTAAAATGTACTGATTCCCATGAGATTATGGGAATGGTCCCATGAAATCAATACCCCAAACATCAAATAACTCAACAATTAGAATACTTTGCTGGGGCAACTCATTCCTCTTGGATTGATTGCCGACTCTTTGACACCTGTCACAAGCTCTGCACCAATTATTTGCATCTTTAAATAATGTAGGCCAAAACAACCTACTTTGCAGAATTTTCTCTGCTGTCCTTTTCTGTCCAAAATGTCCCCCACATGCATACTGATGAGCAAAACGTAAAATACTGTCTTGTTCAACCTCAGGAATGCACCTGCGAATAATCTGGTAGGGACAATACTTATATAAGTATGGTTCATCCCAGAAATAATGCTTGACATCAGACAAAAACTTCTTTTTCTGCTGAAATGAAAAATCGGGATGCACAACACCCGTAGCCAAATAATTAACAATATCAGCAAACCAGGGTGTATTTATTTGGGTAGCAAAGAGCTGCTCATCTAGAAAACTCTCACTCAATGGTAGCGAATCTGCCTCCTTAGTTGCGGGAATAATTAATCTGGATAAATGGTCAGCCATCACATTTTCACAGCCTTTCTTGTCTTTAATATCTAAGTCAAATTCTTGGAGTAAAAGAACCCATCGAATCAACCTAGGCTTTGCATCCTTGTTAGATAACAAGTATTTTAATGCAGCATGATCAGTATAAACAATTATCTTAGCTCCAACCAAATAAGACCGAAACTTCTCTAAGGCAAACACAACTGCCAACAATTCTTTCTCTGTGGTAGCATAGTTAAGTTGTGCATCATTGAGTGTATGACTTGCATAATAAATGACATGGGGAAGCTTGTCTTTCTGCTATCCCAAAACTGCCCCAACAACATAATCTGAAGCATCACACATTAATTCAAATGGTAAACCCCAATCTGGTGCAGCAATGATGGGTGCCGAAGTTAGGAGTGATTTCAACTTGTTGAATGCTTCTAAGCAAGCCTCTTCGAAGTTAAATAGTGCATCTTTAGCCAATAAATTGCACAAAGGTCAGCTGATCTTGGAGAAATCCTTGATGAATTGACGATAAAATCCTGCTTGTCCCAAAAACGATCTAACACCTTTTACTGATGTAGGGGGTGGCAACTTTGCAATCACATCAATTTTAGCTTTGTCAACTTCAATGCCTTTGCTAGAAATTGAATGACCCAAAACTATTCCCTGTTTCACCATAAAATGACACTTTTCCGAATTCAGCACTAAATTTGTTTCTTGACATCTCTCAAGAACTAAGGACAAATTATGTAAGCATTGATCAAATGAATCTCCAAACACAGAAAAATCATCCATAAAAACTTCCACAATTCTTTTAACCAAGCTAGAAAAGATACTCATCATACAACACTGAAAAGTGGCAGGTGCATTGCATAACCCAAATGGCATCCTCTGATAGGCAAATGTCCCAAATGGGCATGTAAATGTTGTCTTCTCTTGTTCCTCTGGTGCAATTGGGATCTGATTGTACCCAGAATAGCCATCCAAGAAACAATAAAAAGCCCTGCCAGCCAATCTTTCTAACATTTGGTCAGTAAACAGTAGAGGAAAATGGTCTTTTCTTGTACCTGCATTTGGCTTCCTATAATCCACACACATACGCCAGCCTATAGTTAAGCGCGTAGGAATAAGCTCATTGTTGTCATTTTTAACTACTGTAATGCCAGTACGTTTAGGAAGAACCTGCGTAGGACTCTCCCATTTACTGTCTGAAATGGGATAAATCATACATGCATCAAGTAATTTCATCACATCTGTTCTAACCACCTCTTTCATAATTGGGTTAAGGCGGCGTTGAGCATCAACTGTTGGCTTCACGTCGTCTTCCATTAAAATTCTGTGCATACGGATTGCTGGGCTAATACCCTTGATGTCGGCAATTGTCCATCTTAGTGCATCTTGATATTTCCTCAAAACACGAAGCAATTTATCTTCCTCTGTGGGAGTTAAATCAGCTGCAACTATAACTGGCAGCGTTTCTGCAGCCCTTAAATATGCATATTTTAAATGTTCTGGTAGAGGCTTTAACTCCAATTTTGGTGGCTGCTGTCTGGACGGCTTAAGGGGCTATTTTGGCTCCCCTAAGCTCTCGTAAACATTTCTAAACCATGGCAACTATGTGGGCAGACTGTCCAATGTATGAATGTACTCAAGAACACCGTCATCTTCAGAATCTGTCCCAATTTCTCTTTGTAAAACGTACAGCAACTGATCTGTATTTGAACAGGCATAAAAACTATCTTGAACCATATTGTCTAACACATCAATGCGCATACAATCTTGCTGTTCAGCAGGATGTTTTGCTGCCTCAAACAAATTAAATACCACAGATTGGTCTTGAACTTGTAAAGTTAGCGTTCCAGCTTCCACATCAATTAATGTCCTAGCTGTTGCCATAAACGGCCTCCCAAAAATGATAGGTGTGTGAAGGTCTTCATCCATGTCTAAAACCACAAAATCCGCTGGTAGATAAGGATTATCAACCTTAATAATAAGATCTTCAATAACACCTCTTGGATAAGTGATTAAATGATCAGCTAGTTGAAGTATAATTGATGTAGGCTTTAAATCTCCTTGTCCCAATCGCTGGAAAACAGAAAAAGGCATCAAGTTAATACTCGCACCCAAATCGATTAAAGCACTTTTAAAATCAGAATTTCCAATAGTACAAGAAATATTAAAACTCCCTGGATCTTTTTTCTTAGGTGGTAGTTTGTGTAGCAAAGTGCATTGCATTGTTCTGTCAAAACAACTTTGTCCAAATATGCAAGCTTCTTTTTGCTACTGCAAACCTCTTTCAGAAATTTGGCATATGATGGTATTTTCTTGATTGCATCTAGCAATGGAATGTTGATTTGAACCTTGGATAATGTCTGCATAAAATCTTTGAGTTGCTGATCTCTTGCTTTAGGAATTACACGTTCAGGGTAAGGCAATGGAGGGTCATAAACACGCTGAGAAATCTGTTTTGGGACTGTGCAGATTCTGTTTTTCTGCAGATTTGTCAGGTTCTGCTGCTGGTATTTCAGATTCTACAGTAATTGGCATTGCAGGCAGATTCTGTTCAGTACAGTTTGCACGATTGTCATAACTTTTTCCACACCGTAAAGTCGGAACAACATTGCAGTCTTCATGTCCTCTTGGATTAGGCATTGTTTGACTAGGAAATATGCCTTTTTCTTTGTTTGAAATCTGTGCAGCTAGCTGCCCAAACTGTTGCTCCAAACTTTTAATTGATGCTTCAACATTTTGAATTCTTTGATTGCTGCCTTCCATGAATGTTTGTGTGGTTGCTACTAGTTTAGAAAGTTGATCTTCCAAGGATGGTTTTGGTGACACAAAAGGTTTTTGTACATGCTAGAATGATTTTGAATTATTCTGATTGTCACCCCATTTGAAATTAGGATGATCCCTCCATCCCGGATTGTAATGAGTTGCATATGCATAATTTCTAGGCCTTTGATAGCTATCCATCATATTAACATGTTGCTCCACAAGCTCTGGGTAAGATTCTTTATGTGGACAGCCCAATATGTTGTGTGTAGCCATGCTGCAGATAGTGCAAATTATTGTTGTAGGTGGCTGCTGCTGTGTAGAATATGCTATCTGTTGTAGAATAATATCAAACTCGGCATCAATATTCTTCTCCATTTTTTTCATTTGTGCAGACATATTAGGAGAACCTGCTGATAACTCAAAAATGCCCCTTTTCTGTGAATGTTCTGCTGCCCATTGTTGAGATTCTATAACCATTGTATCAAATAATTCAAATGCTTCTCTTGCAGATTTATTTGACAATGAACCCCCAGCTGATGCATTAACATGGTTGTTGGATGTAAGATTAAGCCCATCAAAGAAAATATTCATTTGTGTATCTGGATAAATATTAACATGTGAACATTTTATATACATCTTTGTATATCTCTCCCATGCTTTATGAAATTCTTCGTTTGGCTTTTGAGTAAATGTCATAATCTTTCGCTTGTAATTTAATGTCTTGGATGTCGGATAATATTTGTTCAGGAATCTTGTATTCAATTGTTGCCAAGTAGTAATGCTATTAGCCGGTAGAGTGAATAACCAAGTTTCAACCTTGTCCTTCAAAGTAAAAGGAAAAAGACGTAACTTAATAGCCTCGGCAGAAAAACCCCTGATCAAGATATTTTTGCAACCCACGATGAATTTAGCAACATGTAAATTCGCATCCTCATTAGGCAGCCCACGAAAATTAGGAAAATTTCAAGCATATGGTGCTTGATTTCAAATGAATCGCCATCTTCCTAGGCATGATACACAATACAATTAGGAACATCATTGGCTCGGGTAGCCAATGACTTTTTGAGTGGCTTGCCTGCAGCAGGTAATTGCAACGCCATTGTGATTTTACTGTCTGCAAAACCAGCAAACAATTCCTCCAGGAATGTGCCCTGTAGTGCACTGTCCCAAACCAAATTATTTTCTCTCCTCTGTCTATACAATGTGCGTTCGGGTTCTGGATCAAACTATGCAATCTGGGCAGTTCCTGATCTAGTTTGGACCATGTAGTTTACAGAATCTGCAATAACACAAAAGCGTTAAAATAATTGGATTTTTTTTTGACGAAAAATAATAATAAAAAAAATAATCAGAAAAAGTTTAAACAAAAATTATCTAAAATAGTCCCCAGCAACAGCGCCAATTTCTTGATAGGATTTTTAACATCTATGCAAATAGGGTCAAAATCACATAAAATACTTGCAAGAATATAAGGATATTGTAGTATAGTTGCTCATGAAAGGTCGTTTTCCTCAAGGACTATTTGGATAATTTATGTAGAAACAATTCCTAATTAAACACTTAGAAGTAAAACTTGAGAAAAGAGAGTTTGAGAGTGGGTAATATTAAAAAACAAATTTTAAACAAAAACTAAAATAATCGAAGAAAAGAGTTTTAAATACCAATTTATAAAGGCACTAGGATTCCACCATCACCTAGCAAACCTATGAATTTCTACCAATTACTTACGATTTACACATGCCACTTTGAAGATTAGGTTTTCCTAATATATATTCTCCTCCTGATGTTCAAGCAAGAACGTATATCTAACATGCAATCCGTCTGTGATATTCAGATAAAGTATGAACATGCAAGACTCATTAAGTTTTATGAAAACCTTTTGAAGAACCATGCAACCCCTAAGAACGTGATATTTGCCTTAGATGAAATTATAATTATCAATCACAGGAAGCAATACTCAATCCTCCGGTGATATTCCGACCGAATTGCATCTAATTACTTGTCTAAACATCCTAGTGGTGGCCAATCATCAAGATAAATAGATAGTTTAAAACAGTGATTAATAATTCATAGTGTGCATGCAATCAATCATAAGCAATTAAATAAAAATTACATATTCATGCTAAGGCTCAAGGTTTCGCCCTAGCAAAAGGAATTAGTTATGCATATTCATAATTGAAATCATAGAAAATATTATTAAAAATAAAAGGAATGAAAGCACCTTAAAGTAGAAAATCTCCAAGAACTCTAGCAAAGTTCTCTGTCTCTGAAATTGAATAATAATAAGTGTCCCCCTAAAACTGTAGACGGACAAAGCAATATATTTGCTCAGCCCTTACAAACCCTAAGACCTAGGTTTCTTATTCCAACTAGGAAACTAAGAAAAAATAATAAAAATATCCTAGAAAATAAAACCCTAATTGACTAGGAAATCTGCCAAGTACTTGTCCAGCCACGTTTTAGTCTTAGATCTCCTCCAAATCCGGCCCAAGATAGGTTGTTTTAAAGATAAAGACGTTCCGAACACAGCTCCAGAAGGCCACGAAACCATCCGAGGTCATCTTGGGCTCCAAAAACGCACTTTAAGCCCAGAAACGTCATTTTCCAGCACTGCGCATCGCTCCTTTATTTTATCGCCAGAAAATAACCGCTTGATGGAAAAATCCCAAATTTTGATATGACCAAGCTAAGTGACTCAAAAACGTCTTCCAACTGGAATTACTCCAAAATTCGTCCATTTGACCACGTTTTGCTCCAGAGGAAGTCGAAAGTCCTATACTGAAAATACAATTCAAAGTATCAAAATTCTTCCAAAATATTAACCAAAATATACTAAAAATAGAGTTAAATATATAATATAAAATTCACTTATCACAATGCTTGAAAGGAAATGTAAGGGCTATTAGCTAGCTACATGATTGAACTCAGCCAAAAGAAAATGCACTTGAAATGTAGAAAATTGTAAACTATCAAGATAAAAGCTATGGGAGTCAAAATAATGCTTAAGCATGCCAGTGATATATGATCTCGAACTGGGTTATGTTGGAAACGTTGGCTTGGAGAGAGAAAGCTTAGTTGGAATGTCAATCAACTACAATCCAGCTACTTCGGGGTAGCAGAGCAATAAATATTAGATAACTATCGTTTGAGAGTTAGCTTTGAAGAAAACTTGAAATTGAGCTAAAAAGTTTTGGGTTGTCTTGAATAGCTTTGAGAGTGGGTTGATTGAAGAATTACTTGGAGTTTGGAAAATCAAAAAGATTGAATGTCGACCAAGGTCTAGAGCATAGAGGCCTCTTGTCCAATTTATATTTGGGAAAGCATCTTCAATCTTATTATGGGTTGACAACTGAAGTAGTAAGCTTGACATAGTGAGTGTCATGCTTCACACATTCGCGAACAAAATGATAATCAAGTTCAATGTGTTGACATGAGTCTTAAATTGTTAATTTTTAGAAGTCCTATTTTAGGTAAAAGTAGGATGTGTACTTGGTTAGGTTTAAGGATCATCCATTCCACTTCATATATATTTTATAACGAGAACACTATACATTCTGTTCAGTATAAATATCGAATAAAAGCATTATATATTCTGAAGACAAAGTCAAAGATTTCGAAACCGACAAATTGGGTACAATGTGCACAGAAGTTGAGCAAGCCATCAATTAGCTAGCAAACTGGAAGAATCTCAGATGATATTTTAGGTGTAGATATTGCATCCTTTTAGAAGTGTGATTACTTGCAGTGCATTCCAAATCCCTAGATTGTAGGAATTTCAAGAATATAGGCAACCTAGCTGATTACATACCAGATCTGGTTTTTGTATCTTGCCGAATAAGCATGGCTTATCTTAGCAAAGTCAATTGACTTTGCACATTAATCTGGACCAGGATAATCGAGATAGAAGTTGCTGAGTCCGTAACTGAACTTCTGAGGTATTAGTACTTTGATTCGTCTTATTTTGGCCCTGGAAAATCATGGTCCTATAATTGTTCTTAACTATGTATCTGAAAAAGGTTGTTCCCCTTGAGGAGGAATAGTATACATAGACCATGTCTTTCAAAGTCAATTAGAATATATCATTTTTAATTATTCTGACACGTGGCTATTGAATTTTGTAACCGCAAAACCGTGACGTTCCGAATTCAGACGCACAGCTTCAAAAGTTGTGGTGTGGAGGCAACAATGATGAGGGATGTCATGTTATGTCTGCACAATAAACAAGAGGCGGCTCTTTACATTAGCGAGTGACTTTAGCCTTGGAACACACAAATCTTGAGGTGAGGCGCTTTGAATTTAAAAATAAGATCATTGAGAGACTCCTCCTTAAATAGCTTAGATTTTTTCCATTTTCTCCAACTTTTTTCTTTCAAATTTCGAACCAAAGTATGGCTCTCCTCCGTTCTTACTATACTCCACTTTTCGTGCCTGTTCCTTACTTTGAACCTTGGTTGCTTACATATGTAGCCAATAAAGTTGCAACACTCCTATTCGTTGTTATCAAGAACTATTAGATGAAGTAGGGATGAGCCATAACATTTCAATAGTAAACATTTTCTCCCTCATAGGGTTCCATAGTCTCCATACTCTACACCGTAGCCAAAAGCAACATCTTCCTTGCAGTCTTTGTATTCGGGTTCAACTTGAGCAGAGTATCGAAATTCTTCAGTGGGTTAATCTTCATTGGAGCCCTCTCATCATCCATCCAAAGTGAGTTGCGCAAGCTAGAATAACAAGCATCACAGTTTGTAGAAATCACTTTTCTTAGAGAAATTTTGTGCTAGGGGTGAGGGTGTGTCTCCACCAGAAATTGTACTCCTTTTGCCCTTTTTATGGGACCTTGATAATAAACATGTGTTTACACATTTTGTTAAATACTGGATTACTTAAGTCATTAATCATGTTAGAATAAAACACTTGAAATTTTTCATCTTTTGCTTCCTAATTAAGAAAGAAAGTTTTAATTCGACAAATCTTTCTGAAGTAACCCACTTCGGACTAATAACTAAAAGATAAAAACATGAATAAGTTTGCAGGCTCGGGACAGAGCTCTAAGGCCCTCTCAGTAACATTGATTTGCGAAAATGTTGCCTCCCAAATTTAGTGTTGATAAAGATTTTCATTGCGACAATCGAAATACCACCTTATTCCAACACTAGGCTCAAAAACCCATGAAAAATCTTTTACAACGAACTTGCTATGATGCATTGGTCGGAATAAAAATGAGAAAGTGATGAGTCATGTCTGGAATGGTCTTCGCCTCTTAAAGTTGGTTCGATCTCCTTTCGTCAAGCAAGATTGTATGTCTGTTTGTTGGTACACCTTCCCATTCTAGGTCTGAGGATTTTATTAGTCGCAACGTGCCATCAAGAAGGGGCTTCCTTCTTATTCTGAATTATGTGTCCATCCATACTATATCTTAAACAAAAGTTGATGAGTCGATATTATACTATATATTGTACCCTAACTTTAGTATTAATTTATTTGTTATTTTGTGAGAATTTGATACTTTGAATTATATTTCCAATGTAGGACATTTGACTTCCTCTTGTGCAAAAAGTGATCAAATGGATGAATTTTGAAGTGATTTCAATTGGAGGATGTTCGTTAGTCCCTCATCTTGTCATGCCAAAGTTTCGGATTTCTCAACCAAGCGGATAATTTATGGCAATGAAATAAAGGACCAGCGCGCAATGTTGTCAAAGTGACGTTTTGAGCTTACTTGGGCTGTTCAGCATTCAAGATGATGTCTTTTGGGTTCATGGCCTTCTAAAATTATGTTCAGGGCATCTCAATTCAAGTCATTTTGGGCCTACTTTGGAGCCGTGAAAATTTAGAATCGTGGTTGTTTTGGACTGGGCAGATTTCCCAAAGTTAGAATAGAAATGTATTTCCTAGTTATCTTATTTTATTATGTTTCCTAGTTTTTAGAAGTCATTTTCTAGGAATGATTTTATTTTGTAGTAGTATAAATAAGCCTATTTAGCCATTAGGGTAAAAGAACGCATTAATTTGAAGAACTTAGCTAGGCTTTGACAATTTGTATTCTTCTTACAACGTGTTTTCTATCATTTTTCTAATTTCAATAAAATTCCTCTTGTTTATGATTGTGCGTAACTAATTTCTTTTGCTAGGGCGATGCCACGAGCCTTTGCATGAATATGTAGTCTTTATTTAATTGCTTATGATGTTATGCATGCATACTTTGAATAATTAATCACCGTGTTTAAAATGTCTCTATGTCTTAATGCTTAGCTACCATTAGGATGTTTAGATAAGTGATTGGAGTCAATCGGTCAGAATATCACCGGAGGATTGAGTATTGCTTCTTGTGGTTAATAATTATAATTTCACTTAAGGTGAATATCTCTCTCTTAGTGGTTGCATGGTTTTTCAAAGGGTTTTCACAAAACTTAATGAGTCTTGCATGTTTACATTTGATCTGATTATCACAAACAGATTGCATGTTAGACATACGTTCTTGCTTGAAAATCACGAGGAGAATATGCATTAGGAAAACCTAACCTTCAAAGTTGCATGTGTAATTCATAAGTAATTGGTAATACTACGTAAGATTGTTAAGGTGATGGCAGAACCCTAGTGCTTTTACAATTTGGTTTTCAAAATGTTTTCTTTTGTTTTCTTTAATTTGCTAATTTCTTTAATTGTTTTAATTTAAAATTCGTTTTTAATATTTTAGGTCATAAAATCAACACTTTCCAAACTTAGTTTTCAAAATTTGAAGAACTTAGCTAGGCTTTGACAATTTGTATTCTTCTTACAACATGTTTTCTATCATTTTTCTAATTTCAATAAAATTCCTCTAGTTTATGATTGTGCGTAACTAATTTCTTTTGCCAGGGCGATGCCACGAGCCTTAGCATGAATATGTAGTCTTTATTTAATTGCTTATGATGTTATGCATGCATACTTTGAATTATTAATCATTGTGTTTAAAATGTCTCTATGTCTTAATGCTTAGCTACCATTAGGATGTTTAGATAAGTGATTGGAGTTGATCGGTCAGAATATCACCGGAGGATTGAGTATTGCTTCTTGTGGTTAATAATTATAATTTCACTTAAGGTGAATATCTCTCTCTTAGTGGTTGCATGGTTTTTCAAAAGGTTTTCACAAAACTTAATGAGTCTTGCATGTTTACATTTGATCTGATTATCACAAACAGATTGCACGTTAGAAATACGTTCTTGCTTGAAAATCACGAGGAGAATACGCATTAGGAAAACCTAACCTTCAAAGTTGCATGTGTAATTCATAAGTAATTGGTAATACTACGTAAGATTGTTAAGGTGATGGCAGAACCCTAGTGCTTTTACAATTTGGTTTTCAAAATGTTTTCTTTTGTTTTCTTTATTTTGCTAATTTCTTTAATTGTTTTAATTTAAAATTCGTTTTTAATATTTTAGGTCATAAAATCAACACTTTCCAAACTTTGTTTTCAAAATTTGAAGAATTTAGCTAGGCTTTGACAATTTGTATTCTTCTTACAACATGTTTTCTATCATTTTTCTAATTTCAATAAAATTCCTCTTCTTTATGATTGTGCGTAACTAATTTCTTTTGCTAGGGCGATGCCACGAGCCTTAGCATGAATATGTAGTCTTTATTTAATTGCTTATGATGTTATGCATGCATACTTTGAATTATTAATCACCGTGTTTAAAATGTCTCTATGTCTTAATGCTTAGCTATCATTAGGATGTTTAGATAAGTGATTGGAGTCGATCGGTCAGAATATCACCGGAGGATTGAGTATTGCTTCTTGTGGTTAATAATTATAATTTCACTTAAGGTGAATATCTCTCTCTTAGTGGTTGCATGGTTTTTCAAAGGGTTTTCACAAAACTTAATGAGTCTTGCATGTTTACATTTGATCTGATTATCACAAACAGATTGCATGTTAGACATACGTTCTTGCTTGAAAATCACTAGGAGAATATGCATTAGGAAAACCTAACCTTCAAAGTTGCATGTGTAATTCATAAGTAATTGGTAATACTACGTAAGATTGTTAAAGTGATTGCAGAACCCTAGTGCTTTTACAATTTGGTTTTCAAAATGTTTTCTTTTGTTTTCTTTATTTTGCTAATTTCTTTAATTGTTTTAATTTAAAATTCGTTTTTAATATTTTAGGTCATAAAATCAACACTTTCCAAACTTTGTTTTCAAATAATTAATTAAGATTTAGTTTTAACATTAATTGTTCATTCAATCCTTGTGGAGAACGACCTTGCATGAGCATTCTTACTACAACTACTTTTTTCTCTTACAAATATTTTTATGTGTTTTTATCCCTACTTTTGCAGGTGGTAAAAATCCTAAAAAAAGTTCGTTAAGAACTTGGTTTATGCTTGTGGGTCGGAAATACCTTTGGAATCCATTTATTAGACCCTGTGCATTGGACCTGAGCTTTTCCGATCGGACTATGTTAGAACCAAATTCGCGCACCGTCGTAAGTGGTTAGAGAATTATTCAGTTACAATTACAATGCAATATGGTTAGTAGCGGAGCCAAGGTGGGGGCAATGGGATTCCTTGACCCCAATAACCTTGTACAAAACTGGTACTTGAAAGAGAGAACTGAAGAAGATCAAAGGGCGAAAAAATGGCGCAAGCACAACCACCTGGGGGAAAAAACCCAATAGGTAATGGAGGTGAAAGAAAACCCAAGAAGTCCATCGTTCAAATTCAATGCACAGGCACTTGAATTTGTGCCAAGATCACATGCCCAGATGCCAATTTCTGGTTATTTCTACCCCTGCTTTCACTTTCTTGGTGACACTGCTTCCCCTGATTGGTTTTACATTGAGGACCAAGAATTATCCTTACTTGATCTCCAATAATCCCAATATCGATCCGCTTTCCAATCACTCTAGGAACACGATCCCGGATGATCTTCAGCAGAAGATCATCAAGGAGGTGATGTGTCTTTGATTGTTAATTCTTTTTATTCCTTTTGTTTTGTTGATCAAGGAAATATCGTTTGTCGACTGTGAATCTAGACGATATTGATCAGTTGGTTGATTTTTGTGTGAATGTGTACCGGGTTCAATATGCCAAAAGAATGTTACCTATGTGTTAAATTTGCAAAATTATGTACGTAGATCTGTTTTTTTTATAATGAATTAGATAAAATATATGTCTGGATTTTTGGATTATGTTGGGCAAACTGGGATCATCCTTTTGGATATAGGATTTTCGTTGTGGATCTTATCCAGTTTAATATAAGAAGCCATTGAAAGCGTTTGTCTAATGCTGTCGATGTCCCAAAACAAAATCTGTATCGAAATGTCTTAAATAGTTGGAGATCCTCCAGAAATTATGAGCCATCATTTCACTCTTTCAAATTTGCAATGCATGAGATGTTAAATTCTTCAACATATGGATTTGTTGTTATCCTTATTGATGCCCATAGTCATTAAACAATTAGGACTGGACCATAACAGCACCTAGTAATTTTTTCGCCCTTTGATCTTCCCTTTCGGCCACTCTTTTCTTTGTTTCCGGAGGATTCATTTGTTTCCAATGCTCATTCTTTTATTTCGGCTTAATTCACAGAAACAATACCGAAAAGAAGTGTGATCTATTACTCAAAGAAGGTGACATTCTTGGTGTGGCCAGAAGGATACTACCTGTTGTAAATCTTGCCCTATCAAAGGCGAAAGCGCTTTTCTTAGGAGAGCCATCCATGACCCTCAAGGTAATGAAAAACAATACATCAAGGCAGTGTTTGAATTCGGAATTGCTTACTTTGTGTGATTAGTAATGGAAGCTCAACTTTTGAACCCATTGTCGTAAATTCCTAGCTCCGTCACTGAGTATGGTCCTTCTCTTATGCAATACTCTTGAACACATTGTAAATCATTTGGTTTCATTTAGGGTCGATCTCTTTAAGTTGTGTCATTGTGCTTCAAAAAGAAAAAACGTTTTATTTCTGTCATATTTCTTTAAGGTAGCTGCACTCTATGCATGAATATTACATGGACTTGATGAATTATACATAGAAGAAGAAATATTTCATTATATTTGTATGGGAAAACAAAGCCATGTATATTGTATAGGCTCTTTAGCTAATAGAAGGTTACACTACTAGTGCATGCGTACCCCAACTAATGACCGTCTCTGGTTCCTATACTTATGGTAGCGATTACATAGACACCGTATTATTTTTGTATATTGATTATATAAGCGCTAAACTCCGCCTGTGTAAGTTTATCTTACATTGCCAGTCTCAAGCCCAGATAAAGGAGGAGGGGGAGGGCGTCAGGTAGTTGACAGCCGGCACTCCTCGGTTATGTCGAATCCTTATGAAAATGAATCCAGAACGAAATCGCGCTAAAGCTAGGCTGTCACCCGTAAGTGGCGCGCTGTGTGGCCCAAACACAGTGATAAGTGAGCAAGGGTCGCTGTATCTTCATCGGCACCTGGATGCAGTGTTAAATGAGCAAGGGGGCCATAGAAAATTCTTTTCGAACGACTCCACTCAAAGTTGTTTGGGAGCATATGCTCCTATCAACTTTACATAGGACACACAAAAGAAGTACTTTGATCCTATTAGACGGGGGAGGGTGAAGAAGCTAGGACAAAAGGGTAGAGTTCAAGAGAGTAGAATGCGTTTAGGAACGTGGAATATAGGAACCTTAATGGAAAAATCTATGGAAGTAGTGGAAGTTATGGTGAGGAGAAGGATAAATATTATGTGCCTACAAGAAACTAAGTGGGTTGGTCTTAAGGCAAAGGATTTAGAAAACTCAGGGTTTAAACTTTGGTATTCGGGCACAAATAGAACGAGAAACGGTTTTGGCATCATCGTGGACAAGACCTTGACACAAGATGTTGTAGATGTCAAGAGGGTAGGAGATAGAATCATGGCAATCAAGATTGTAATAGGACAAGAACTCATCAATGTGATTAGTGCGTACGCACCTCAAGTAGGGTTGGATACGAGTTCGAAGGAGAAATTTTGGGAAGACCTTGGAGACTTGGTGCAAGGAATTGCTCAGACGAAGAAGTTATTTATAGGAGGAGATTTAAATGGACACGTGGGCAGGGAGACAGGCAACTATGGAGGTTTTCATGGTGGCCATGGTTTTGGGGAGAGAAACGAGGATGGGGAAGCTATCTTGGATTTCACAATGGCATATGATCTCTTCTTAGCCAACACCTTCTTTAAGAAGAGAAAAGAACATGTGATCACCTACAAGAGTGGGTCGTCAAAAACACAAATAGATTTTCTTCTAATGAGGAAAGGGGATCGTATAACTTGTAAGGATTGCAAAGTTATACCGGGAAAGAGCTTGGCTAATCAACATCGCTTGTTGGTGATGGATGTACATATCAAAAGAGTGGGAAAGAAGAACAAGACTTGGAAGTGCCCAAGGACTAGATGGTGGAATCTAAAAGGAGAAAAACAAGCCATTTTCAAAGAGAAAGTAATCACCCAGTGTGTGTGGGATAGAAAAGGGGAAGCTAGCCAAAGGTGGGATTCCATGGCTAGTTGTATCCGGAAAGTAGCAAAAGAGGCATTAGGAGAGTCCAAGGGCTTTGCTCCACACCAAAAGGAATCTTGGTGGTGGAATGAGGAGGTACAAACAAAGGTGAAGGCTAAGAAGGAATGTTGTAAAGCCTTATACAAGGATAGGACCGATGAAAATAGTGAAAGGTATAGAGGAGCGAAGCAAGAGGCGAAGAAAGCTATGAGAGAAGCTAAGTTAGCAGCTTATGACGATATGTATAAGCGACTAGATACCAAAGAAGGAGAGTTGGATATCTATAAACTAGCTAGAGCAAGGGAAAAGAAGACAAGGGACTTAAACCAAGTGAGGTGCATCAAGGATGAGGATGGAAAGGTTCTTGCTACAAAGAACGCGGTCAAAAACAGATGGAGAGGTTATTTTCATAATCTTTTCAACGAAGGACATGAAATGAGTACTTCTTTAGGGGAGTTGAGTAACTCAGAAGAGTGTAGAAACTACTCATTTTATCGTCGAATCAAGAAGGAAGAAGTGGTTGTAGCTTTGAAGAAGATGAAGCATAGAAAAACAGTGGGCCCAGATGATATACCGATCAAAGTGTGGAAAGTCTTGGGAGAGACAGGTATAGCATGGCTTACTGACCTTTTCAATAGGATTTTGAAAACGAAGAAGATGCCAAATGAGTGGCGAAAGAGCACTTTGGTGCCTATCCACAAGAATAAGGACGACGTACAAAATTGCATGAACTATAGGGGTATTAAGCTAATGAGTCATACAATGAAGCTCTGGGAGAGAGTCATTGAGCATAGATGGCAAGAGACACGGGTTTCGGACAACCAATTCGGGTTCATGCCAGGGCGCTCAACCATGGAGGCAATCTATCTCTTACAAAGATTGATGGAAAGATATAGAGATGGGAAAAAGGATTTACACATGGTCTTTATAGATTTGGAAAAAGTGTATGATAGGGTCCCAAGAGACATTCTTTGGAAGATTTTAGAGAAGAAATGAGTACGAGTAGCATATATCCAAGCTATAAAGGATATGTATGAAGGTGCAAAGACTGCCGTAAGAACTCATGAAGGACAAACCGAAAGCTTCCCCATAACTGTAGGATTACATCAAGGCTCATCCTTAAGTCCTAACCTTTTTGCATTGGTAATGGATGAGTTAACATGACATATTCAAGATGATATTCCTTGGTGTATGCTTTTCGCAGATGATATAGTGTTCATAGATGAAACTCAGGAAGGGGTAAATGCGAAGCTTAACCTTTGGAAAGAAGTGTTGGAATCTAAAGGTCTTCGCCTAAGCCGATCAAAGACAGAATATATGGAGTGCAAGTTCAGTGCAAATAGAGGCCAAAATGAGTTAGGGGTGAGGATCGGAGATCAGGAAATACCAAAGAGCGACCGTTTTCGCTACCTAGGATCTATCTTGCAAAAGAACGGAGAATTAGATGGAGATCTCAACCATAGAATACAAGCTGGATGGATGACGTGGAAGAGTGCATCTGGCGTGTTGTGCGACCGCCGTATGCCACTGAAGCTCAAGGGAAAATTTTGTAGGACGGTAATAAGGCGATGTTGTATGGCACAGAATGTTGGGTGGTGAAGCATCAACACGTACACAAAATGGGTGTAGTGGAGATGAGGATGCTTCGTTGGATGTGTGGGCACACGAGGAAGGATAAGATTAGGAATGAGGATATCCGAGGTAAAGTAGGAGTAGCCGAAATTGTAGGAAAGCTGAAAGAAAATTGGTTACGGTGGTTTGGACATGTGCAAAGAAGGCCTACTGACGCTCCGGTTAAAAGATGTGACTACGGGACAGAGGTTCAGGGCCGAAGGGGTAGAGGAAGACCTAGGAAAACTTTGGAAGAGACTCTAAGAAAAGACTTAGAGTACTTGGATATAACGGATGACATGCCAGAGGACTGAGCACAATGGCGTTCTAAGATTCATATAGCCGACGCCACTCAGTGACTTGGATTTTTGAAGTCTCCAACCGAGAAGTTTTCCTCACTCGGGAAATTAAGGGAATACTACCTCAACCTACATGCTCCACTCACAAAGCTTCAACATACAAGCTTCAATAAAAGAAAAATTCAAAGAACTTAGTGAAGAAGGCTTTGGTGTATTTAACACAATACGTTGAAATGAAGGAAAGCTTATTTATTGATATCTCCGATAAGTTACAAATATGTACATATACATGAGTCAAAATAAACAAACAAGAGGGAGTCTGCATAAAGGTTGCTTAGGAGAAGTCTCAACAGTCGGTAGAGCCCTAGAAAGAGAAGGCACCGGAGGAGGATCATTCGGAGCCTCAGTACTGGACAAAATCCTAGAAGGAGGAGGCATCAGAGGTTGATCATTTGGAGCTTCATTACGCGGTACAGCCCCAGAAGATGAAGGCAATAAATGCCTTTGGAACAAACCCACAAACCTCTGATGATCAAGTAAAATCTGACCATCAGATTCCTTCATCTGGTCAAGCTTCCTCTTCATGTTTGTAGCATAGTCATGTGCGAGCCGGTGCAACTATTTATTCTCATTCTTGAGCCATCTAATCTTCTGTTTGAGACTCATCACTTCAGACGCCAATGATTCAACTTGGCGGGTTCGAGCAAATAGGCGTTGGGCCATATTAGACACAGAACCTACACACTGAACACTGAGAGCCAGAGAATCCATAACAGCTAACTCATCAGACCGTTTGGAAAGTAGTCTTTTATCTTTGGGAGTGAGAAGGTTCCTGGCCACCATCGCAGCAGTCATATCATTCTTCATCACGGAATCCCCAACGGTAAGAGGACCAGTAGGGGATAAGAAGGATGGGCGCCATATGTTGTCTGGAGAAGGCGTGGCTGCCTCTTCAACAAGGTTCAAGTCAAAACAACGGTCGGAGGGGCCAGACATTTTCAAAGGTGTTGAAGAGAGAAGAGGTCGGACAAATCAAGATCTTAGAAGTGCAAGAAGTGAGCTTCTACTGGTGGAGATTCAAGTGTGCTTTGGAACTTAATGCCAGCCTCTATAAAAATCTGCACTCGACGAGGCTTCAGAAATCGAAGAGGCGTTTGCTTTCTCAAAAGCTGGGCTGCTCAGAGACCACGAGGGCCGATCTCAGAAATCGAAGACACGTTTGCTTTCTCAAAAGCTGGGTTACTCAAAGTCCACGAAGGCCGATCTCAGAAATCGAAGAGGCACTTACTTTCTCAAAAGCTGGGCTACTCAGAGACCACGAGGGCTGATCTCAGAAATCGAAGAAGCACCTGCTTTTTCAGCCTTATCAGCACCTGTCACATGCACACTTACCTTTGTGGAAATTACGAGCATTCTGTCGAAGATTTCTGGTGAAGTAGAAAGCACGTGAATCTTACTGTTCAATCATCCACTTTCCACACGCAACATCAGCTCATGGGTACCACAGATAACTTTGCCAAAGATCTCTGACAAAGTTTAGACACGTGAAGCTTGCAGCTTCCACTACATCGCTATGACCAAGAAGGGTAAAAGAATAGCAAAGAAACAGCACTAACAAAGTTTAGACACATAAATTTTGAAGGTCTAGCTACCATATTATTACCCACAAGGGTAAAGGAACAGCACCACTGCTGGATAATTGGAAAGTCCTTGTGTATCAACCTCTGTGCTCCGTGGCAAGGTAGACTAGCAAACATGCCCAATCTTTACTCACATTCGAGAAAACACTCCCAACAAGATTGCTTGCTCCAAAATCCAAGAGACACCGTCCTCTGAATCTCAAGAGCTAGACTCCCAACATGATTACTTTCTCAAAAATTGAAAAGACACTGCTCTTCGAATCTTGAGAGCCAGACTCCCAGCAGGATTGCTTTCTCAAAAATCCAAGAGGCACCATTCTCCGAATCTCGAGAGCCAGATCCCCGACATGATTGTTTGTTCAAAAATTGAAGAGGCACCACTTTCTCAACTTTGAGAGCCAGATCTCATTGGATAAAGCTTGTCTGTAATCTTCACACGTAACATCAGCTTTCCAGATACCACAGACCACTTTTTCAAAGTGCTCTGACAGAGTTAAAACACGTGAAGCTGGCAACTCCCACTACTGTGCTATGACCAAGCAAGGTAAAGGAATAACATTACTACTTGTTGTTAGGGAGACTCCTATATATGTCGACCTTCATCCTCAACGGACAGGCAAACTTGCAAAAATGCTCAACCCTTCCTCATATATGAGAGGGCACTCCCAACGAAGCCTCTCGAAATACTCAGCTTTCTTTCCCCCCGATAATACCTCTGTAAACAAGCTACACCAGAGCAAGAATATCTCATATCATCAGGGTTAAAAGCAAGAGTATCCCATATCATGCTTTTTCCCTATCTTTTCCTTTGGCCTTGTTTTTACCTACAAAACAAGGAGAAAGAGAGCAATCAGTCAGCACTTGGAATCAAGCTTCCAGTCAGGAACTGACTGCCTAGAACCCCTTACCTGATTACTTACCTGGCATTGCTCTCGAGTACTCATCTTCAACATCTTATGCTTCCAGAGAAGATACCACATCTGCCTGAGGAATAGATAGGGCAAGTGAGAAGGATACAAGGAAACATGTGGAGACAAGTGTAACAGAACACGTGCCGATACATCCATTACTTTGTCAACAACAAAAATATCCCATATCAGTAGGGTCGAACGTACTCTAGATTTGATGGTCTTGTTTTGACCCTCAAATTCTTCAGTCGGCCTTATACTCTGGAGGAAACCAGAAAACCCTCCAGCCCAATTCAAGAATAAGCCCGTGGAAAGTTACTTCTTCAAAAACAAAAGTATCTCGTATCATCTCTTCTCCTTTTTCTTCTCTTTATCCTTCATGCTGCCTGCAAGATAGGGAGAATGAGAACAATCAGCCGGAACTCGAAGTTAAACTTCTGATCTGGGACTGATTGCTTGGAGCTCTGATTGCTTACCTTGTCTGTCACCTCTTTCAGCAGATCCCCTAGCTCGGCGACTTGGGGGACTCCAATTACATGGTTTGTATCGCACTTGACCAAGCCTGAAACTACAAGTAAGCTTCAAGTGAAATTGATACATTACCTTGTGCATCTCCACCAGTTAAAGATACCACCCCTGGATGGAGGAAAAGTACTTCTAGAGAAGATGCCACATCTACCTATGAGACAGATAAGGCAAGTGAAGACGATACCACACTTCGGTACTTAGAAGTTTCTTGATTACGAGATCATTCTCCCACAATATTTCCTAATGTCATTTGTAGTAAATCATTCACTTGTACTCACTAAAGGAGAGCTTGAACCTATGTACTTGTGTAAACCCTTCACATTTAATGAGAACTCCTCTACTACGTGGACGTAGCCAATCTGGGTGAACCATGTACATCTTGTGTTTGCTTTCCTGTCTCTATCCATTTACATACTTATCCACACTAATGACCGGAGCAATCTAGCAAAGATCACAAACTTAATTTTTTCTGTTGTACCAAAGTCCTCACTGATTTTGTGCATCAACAATCCTTAAGTCCTTACCTTTTTGTGTTGGTAATGGATGAGTTAACAGGACATATTCAAGATGATATTCCTTGGTGTATGCTTTTCACAAATGATATAGTGTTAATAGATGAAACTCAGGAAGGGGTAAATGCGAAGCTTAACCTCTGGAGAGAAGTGTTGGAATCTAAAGGTCTTCGCCTAAGCCGATCAAAGACAGAATATATGGAGTGCAAGTTCAGAGCAAATGGAGGCCAAAATGAGTTAGGGGTGAGGATTGGAGATCAGGAAATACCAAAGAGCGACCGTTTTTGCTACCTAGGATCTATCTTGTAAAAGAACGGAGAATTAGATGGAGATCTTAACCATAGAATATAAGCTGGATGAATGAAGTGGAAGAGTGCATCCAACGTGTTGTGTGACCGTCGTAGGCCAGTGAAGCTCAAGGAAAAATTTTATAGGACTGCAATAAGGCCGGCGATGCTGTATGGCACAGAATGTTGGGCGGTGAAGCATTAACACGTACACAAAATGGGTGTAGCGGAGAGGAGGATGCTTCGTTGGATGTGTGGGCACACGAGAAAGGATAAGATTAGGAATGAGGATATCCGAGGTAAAGTAGGAGTAGCCGAAATTGAAGGAAAGATGAGAGAAAATCGGTTACTGTGGTTTGGACATGTGCAAAGAAGGCCTACTGATGTTTCGGTTCGAAGATGTGACTACGGGATAGAGGTTCAAGGCCGAAGGGGTAGAGGAAGACCTAGGAAAACTTTGGAAAAGACCCTAAGAAAAGACTTAGAGTACTTGGATCTAATGGAGGACATGACACAAAACCGAGCGCAATGGCGTTCTAGGATTCATATAGCCGACCCCACTTAGTGGGAAAAGGCTTTGTTGTTGTTGTTGTTGTTGTTGTTGTTGTTGTTATTGATTATATAAGCGCTAGCTTATGTATTAAGCAGTTACGGCTGCATGCGCTAAACCCAACCGCCACAATATTTAAAACTCGGAGCAAGCCAGCTAAGGTGTCTCCAGCGAACACCAAGGCGGATGAGAGATTCGCTATTTGAGACAAAGTGGCATTGCAAGCGGCGTGTCAATCGTTAGTGTGAAACTAGACAGTTTGTTATTGAGATCAAAGTTTAAAGGTGTTGGAATTTGGGATTATTTTGTTATTTGAATTTGGGTTAGTTCTCTATATATATGATGCTTTGTAGCTCGAAGAATAAACAAGTCATCCACAATGTAGCCTCTTGGAGTTTTGTATCCCTTTTGGCATTCTTGTTTATTTAATAATACTATTATTTTGTTAGTCTCGTTCGTTGCGCACTATGATATTCAACTTGGTATCAGAGCAGGTTTGATTCTTTCGGATCTAATCTGCTTCTGTTTGTTGGTATTAGTTTGCCTATATTTTTATCCAGTTTCGATCCGTGAAACTTTTTTCGTTTTTTGGTTTGAGTTACCCTTTCGTTGTCATTTCAAAAAAAAAAGAAAAAAAAAAGAATCTATTAAAGTTTGAAGCCGGAGTAGCGCCGAGCCACCAGCCGATACCCTTACTGTTGCCCACCATTGTGTTTGTTCATGTTCCTTCTACAAAGATAAACCCACCAACCCGTATTGCACCTGCATTAGACCTGCGCCACGCACAACTGCCCGCATCTGGTCACCACCTACACACTACCTTTGACCCGCACCAGACTGCTGCCTGCAACCCCAAACCGACCCGCCGATCTAACCGATCCACCACACCATTGCTACACCTCTGTCTTGCATCACTGTTCTACTTGCTGCCATCCCTGGCTCCAGATGATTCATTCCCTGACTTGCTGCTGCACATCTACCGTTATACCGACTAAGCCATCCTGACCAGATTTGTTGAACCAACCCTCCGCCCCGCCGCTGTCTTTTGCTTCCTCAATTGAAAAGCCTGCAACCACACCTCGGAGTCTGAGTTCAGAATGTTGGTCTGCACTTGTTTTTCACCCAGTTTGCTAACGCAAACCGAAGAAAGAGAGAATGGAGTTGAAGCTTTGGTCCTTGTTGATTAAAGCTATCGTTGGGCTTGTATTGGTTGATTTTGATTCAGAATGAAATTTGTTTGTGATAGGATGAAAAGCACACCGCAAGGTAGCACACAAATGTCCTATTGATTTTCCTTATTAAAGCTAAGATTTGTCAATTGTAACCTATGAAAATAAGGGTCTTTCTGGCAAAAAATTGTTTTATCTAACTACTTAATATGTTACAAAAACTGGGATGCTGTCCCTACTGACCAGCCACCGAAACATAATTATTAGACTGACTTACAATTATCTAAAGTATACGAAATTTTATATGAAAACACTAGACACACAGAGCTACACTCACACAAATTTTTGGGATTTTTGGAGTTGATTGGCTATTTAAATTCAATTGAACAAAAACAGGACAGAAACAGATTTTAAGTAGTTCACAAATTAAGAAAAACGAGTTAGGGGAATTGCTATCCACCACCAAATAATCATGCAAACATGTTATGTTTCATTCAAATTCCTTTTATTTCTGGTTGAAGATGTCAAGTTGGCTCAATGTTAGAACTCAACCTATTACTCTTTCTTATGTAGTATGTTAAGAGAATGGTGATAAGTGAATTTTATATTATATATTTAACCCTATTTGTAGTATATTTTGGTTAATATTTTGAAGGAATTTTGATACTTTGAATTGTATTTTTAATTTAATATAGGACTCTCGACTTTCTCTGGAGCAAAACATGGTCAAATGGACGAATTTTGGAGTAATTCTAGTTGGAAGACGTTCGTGAGTAAATTAGCATGATCGTATCAAAATTTGGGATTTTTCCACCAAGTGATTATTTTCTGGTGATAAAATAAAGGAGCGATGCGCGGTGTTGGAAAATGACGTTTCTAGGCTTAAACTGCATTTTTGGAGCCCAAGATGACCTTGGATGGTTTTGTGGCCTTGTGGAGATGTGTTCAGGACGTCCTGATCGTTAAAACAACCTATCTTGCATGGACGGAGGGAGGTAAGGCCCAGTGGGGGCACATGCCCCCTCTCATCTCTTTTTTTTCATTACAAATTATTCAATTAATCATTCCTATTTTTTTTTTTTTTTTTTTGCTTTGCAGATTATTTAATTAATCATATTAAAATAGTGAAAATCCACTTTTAGTTTTTAAATGTCTCTCTATCTTGTATATTTTTCTCACGCACTAATGTCTAAACCTTGTTGAGTTGTATGTATTTGATTAATTAGTACAAATGAGCATTAAATTGTCAACAATTAAAGACAAAATTAGACAATAAAGTAATAAAATTAGGCATTTTGTAATTAATTTTTTCAGCATTTGTAAAGGAACTAGCTTTATTTGTCCAAAAAAGTAGCTCAAATATTTTAAGGTGCCCCCTCTTAGTTAAATTTATGGCTTCGTTCCTGCTATCTTGGGCCGGATTTGGAGGAGATCTGAGACTAAAACGTGGCTGGACAAGTACTTGGCAGATTCTCGTATTTAATTAGGGTTTTATTTTCTAAGATATTTTTATTATTTTTCTTAGTTTCCTAGTTGGAATAAGAAACCTATGTCTTAGTAAATATATTGCTTTGGCCGTCTACAGTTTTTCATGGCGCTTATTATTATTCAACTTCAGAGACAAAGAACTTGGCCAGGGTTCTTGGAGATTTTCTACTTTAAGGTGCTTTCATTCCTTTTATTTTTAAGGATATTTTCTATGATTTCAATTATGAATATGCATAACTAATTCTCCTTGCTAGGGCAAAACCTTGAGCCTTAGCATGAATATGTAATTTTTATTTAATTGCTTATGATTGATTGCATGCACACTTTGAATTATTTATCACTGTTTTAAACTATCTAATTATCTTGATGATTGACCACCATTAGGATGTTTAGACAAGTAATTGGATGCAATTCGGTCGGAATATCACCGGAGGATTGAGTATTGCTTCTTATGATTGATAATTGTAATTTCATCTAAGGCGAACATCACGTTCTTAGGGGTTGTATGGTTTTCATAAAACTTAATGAGTCTTGCATGTTCATATTTGATCTGAATATCACAGACGGATTGCATGTTAAATATATGTTCTTGCTTGAATATCACGAGAAGAATATATATTAGAAAAACCTAACATTCGAAGTGGCATGTGTAAATCATAAGCAATTGGTAAAAATACATAGAATTGCTAGGTGATGGTGGAACCCTAGTGCCTTTATAAATTGGTATTTAAAACTCTTTTCATTGATTATTTTAGTTTTTGTTTAAAATTCGTTTTTAATATTACCCACTCTCAAACTCTCTTTTCTCAAGTTTTAATTTTAAGTATTTAATTAGGAATTGTTTCTACTTAAATTATCCACATAGTCCTCGAGGAAAACGACCTTGCATGAGCATCTATAATACTACAATATCCTTGTATTCTTGCAAGTATTTCATGTGATTTTGACTCTATTTGCATAGACGTTAAAAATCCTATCAAATGGCGTTTTCAACTTAACTTAGTTCCTAGCATGCAATCTAGAATGGTGTGTTCATAGATTTAACAATTAGAAATCATTAAGAACGAAAAGAGTTTGAGTCATCACAAGGCATCGTAAGTACTAGCGTTGTCTTACTTATCTTAGAAATTGGTTCACTTATTAATCGTGATTAACAAGTACCACTCTAGAACATATGTAGGTCGTCATTCGACAAGGGCAGACATACACATATTCATAGCGTTAGAATCCTAGATATGCTTACTAAGTATGCATCTGTAGAAAACAAATAAAGAATTCATCAATGAGACAAGTAGTGAACCAATTTTCATCCATTCATAAAAGTAATTCAAAGGAAATGTCTTAACAAACTTGCAATCATATTCGGGGCTTCAAACCAGCCCCTAAGTACTAAAAATTTAGTTACACATTATTATCAAATAAAATCAATAGAAAGACATGAGTTTGAGAAGATAAAACCGAGAGAAGAGAATGCCAAGATTTCCTCCTTCGTTTCCTTCCTTCCCCAACGCTGTTGCCTTGCCTTTTCTTTCTATTCTATTTTTTTCTCCCCCATCTTTGCAGCTGCAACCTGCACCTTTTTGTTCTTGCTTGATACCCTAGTTTTTTCTCCATAACTCACCCCACTAACAGTCATTTAGTGATGACCATAAGTGAGAGGAAATGGTAAAACAATTGTAACTCTTTGGGTAGCCTTTATGCCCATTACTCCCACTTAATTCTCATATTTATTTCCATTTCCTCTGATATTTGAATAGGTATCAGCTGACTTGTTCTTGGCTACATCAGTTTTGACTGCTAGATTATTGGGTTTAGTGCTTTCATTGCAGTCTTGTCAATTACAAACTGCTCAACCTCTTGGGAACCTTTCAGTGTTAAAATGGCCATAACATCTTCTAGACAAATGATATTAACAATCTGCAAAATACTCCAGAAAATAGACATCCGTAGCTTTCCAAGCATATAAGCCTCATTCTCTAATTCATTTTGAGTTGTTCATAACTCGTTCCAAACTCAGCTGATCTGCACAGGCAGTTTTGACGAATTTGTTACTAAAAATCCTACTTGTGCTATTTTTCTTTTCCTTGCTTGACAAATCCTACAAAACACAAAAACAACATAAATAGCTAAAAAATATAAGGAACTAACTAAGAAAAGACAAGTGAATTTGATGTAAAATATATATAAATGTGAGCTTATCAAATACCCCCACACTTAGCATTTGCTAGTCCTCGAGCAAAACGAAGAAAATATGAAAAAGTTGCAACGTGAAAAACAATAGCTTCCCCCTATGTGACCCTCATAGAATTTCATTCAAGAAAAAAAATCATCAAGAACCTTAGCTAGCACCAAACAAGCTAATCGAAGCTCATCTTCCTTATTCAAATGTTAGCAGGAAACTTTTAATCATCCTTGAAGTGTAGTGTGTGTAATAGCCATGCTAATGCAATTTCAAGTTTTTTTTTTAAAACACTACAGGTAAACTAGTGACCTTCTCACGGGACATACACTCAATCACACATATATTTAGTTTAACGTGTTTCGCTCAAAGAATCAAGTGTGAAAGATCTACCATAAGCTTGCATAAAGATCTCATCTCCACAATCATAATTGCAAAACTTAAATCAAGAGAACTTTTATTGGTTGTAATGAGCCTTAGGAAAAGGGTTATAGAAATGAAAGGATAGGTAAACACAAGTTCCAAGCTACATTGCAAGCAATTCTCTTGTTGAGATTTTATAAGAACTCAAGCTCTCCAACCACTCTACTATTACCTCCAACCACACCCCTAAACTGAAACTTAAAAAACTTTTTATTTGCTTTGTATACAATTTTTCTTTTCTTTTTATTCTTCTTTATTTTTTTATTTTTTTATTTTTGAACCAATTTTGCACATAACTAAATACAACCATGAAATACCCCCACACTTATTCTTTTTCTAAACTGCTTCAAAGTACTTCACAAACATTTCTCATAAGACAATCTCACATTGCTCACTAGCTAGCTTGGAAAGGGTAAAGAAAAATGTTTAAGGTGTAAGGGTAGACATATCTGGTGATAAGAAATAAAAGGCTCAACATATACGACTCAATTTGGCAATCTAATGATATCATTTTTCTTTAGGAAATATGCTCATTTGGGCCATGGTGATAAACCTAATGCCTCTATCATTTTCAAGTTCATGCAATCAAATGACAAACATTTCGAAAGATCGTTACTCAAGTTCTAGAGATGTAAGTTACATAAGTTCATCACACATTAAAAAATATGAGTGTATGAAAAATGCACACTTTCAATAGGCTCAAAAACTCACATAGGCTGTATATGGTCACTATGTTCACATATGAAGCTTTAAGTCATGCTTTAATTTCACATCAACAAGGCTATGTGCATTTGGTTTTTCAAAGATGATTAAACATGTACAAAGCTAACAAGAGAATAAGGAATTTCACACAACACATGCTTACTAAGTTCTTGATCACTGTGGTTCAAATTCAATCCAATTATATCATTGGGTCGGGAAACTAACAAAAATCTAATTCAAAACAATAAATAAAACAAGACATTATTTTTGGATTTTCAAATTTTTTGAATGTTTTTATGGTTTTTTTTTAGAGTAAACAAAACTAATTAAGAAAACAAAAAGAAACAACACGGAAACAAATCAAACCAATTCGTAGTCGAAGGTACGAAAATTTTCAATTCGATCATTTTTTGAATCCTTACCCCCAAACCTAAACTGAACATTGTCCCCAATGTCAAAAAAAAAAAAAAAAACACAATAATGCATAAAATAAAATAGTAAGAAACAAAATAAAGCATTTGGATTGAAAACTTCCCCAATTTGCGGTAAAATCAAGCGATGACCCCCAAACTCCAATTTTACAAACAACTTCAAGGGTGGACATAACCAAATTTTCCTACAAAGACAAGAAATAATTCAGTTTAGCATGCAAGAAAATTCAGAAAACAAAAACAAACGGAAAATTGAAAATGACATAAAAAGACAATGAAAAGAAATATTGGGTTGCCTCCCAATAAGCGCTTGCTTTTACGTCCGCAGCCGGACGGTACCAAGAGTAATCATCCAAGGGGAGATGGTTCTTGGAGGGGTACAACCTCCACATCATGCTCCGCAAAAGACTCGTAATATGGCTTGAGTCTATGTCCATTCACTTTGAACACGTTTCCGGTCTTTGCACTTTGGATTTCCATTGCACCATGAGGAAAAATAATAGTTATAACAAATGGACCAACCCATCGAGAATGAAGCTTACCTGGAAATAACCGAAGGTGGGAATTAAATAGAAGAACTTTTTGTCCAATGGAAAAGCTCTTCCTTGATATCATCTTGTCATGAAATGCCTTTGATTTCTCCTTGTATATTCGACTAGACTTGTATGCATCATTCCGGATTTCGTCTAACTCATTCAATTGAAACTTTCTCTGTTGTCCGGCAACACTCATGTCCATGTTGTAGGCTTTGATCGCCCAATAAGATTTGTGCTCTAACTCTACTGGAAGACGACATGGTTTCCCATAAACTAACTGAAATGGGGACATTCCAATAGGAGTTTTATAAGTAGTCCTATAAGCCCACAATGCATCGTTCAAGCGTATGCTCCAATCCTTCCTACTAGGACTCACAGTTTTCTCCAAAATTTGTTTCACCTCACGGTTTGATACTTCTGCTTGACCACTAGTTTACGGATGATAAGGTCTAGACACCTTATGTGTGACATTATACTTTTTAAGCAACGCTTCAAATGTTCTATTGCAAAAGTGACTCCATCCATCGTTGATGATTGCTCTAGGTATTCCAAATCTTGCAAAGATGTTACTCTTAATAAAATCTGAAACAACTTTTGAATCATTAGTTTTGGTGGCTTTTGCTTGCACCCATTTGGAAACATAATCCACAGCCAATAAAATGTAAAGAAAACAATTAGAAGATGGAAAAGGTCCCATGAAATCAATGCCCAACACATCAAAGATCTGAACAATCAAAATAGGGGCTTGTGGCATTTGATTTCTTGGGCCCAAGTTACCTGTTCGTTGACAACGATCACATGTTGTACAAAACTCGTACGCATCCTTAAACAAACTAGGCCAATAAAAACCTTTCTCTAACACCTTAAGAGTTGTCCTCTTTGCTCCAAAATGGTTGCCATATGCATAAGAATGGCAAAAAGTTAGAATAGATTTAAACTTAGATTCGGGGACACACCTTCTAATCAATTGATCAAGACAATATTTCCATAAATAAAGATCATCCCACTCGTAGTATTTGGTGATTTTGACAAGCTTATCTTTCTAAGCACATGTAAAATCATCCGAAATCTTTTTAGTGACCTTGTAATTGATAATATCTGCAGACCAAGGGTCAGTAGCTTTTAAACAATTGCTCATCCAGAAAACTCTCACGTAAAGGGATGAGATCTTCCTCTATGTTTGAATGCACAAGTCTGCTAAGATGATCTGCTACAACATTCTCACTCCCTTGAAGTAGAAGTATCCATCGAATGAGTCGCGATTTTGCATATTTTTTTATGAGTAGATACTTCAAAGCTGCATGGTTAGAAAACACAATAACTTTAGTCCCAATCAGATAAGATCTAAATTTTTCTAAAGCAAATACAACAGCTAAAAGCTCATGCTCTGTTGTTGAATAATTCAACTATGCATCATTGGGTGTTCGATACGCATAATAGATGACATGTGGCACTTTGTTTACACGCTGCCCTAAAAATGCACCGACAGCATAGTCTGAAGCATCGCACATCACCTCAAAAGGAAAACTCCAATCTGGTGCCATGATCACAAGAGCCGTGGTTAACAATTCCTTAAGCATGTTGAATGATACCACACACTCTTCATTCATATCAAATGTTACATCATTTTGAAGCAAATGGCACAAGAGTCTAGAAATCATTGAGAAGTCCTTCATAAACCTACGGTAGAAACCTGCATGTCTAAGAAAAGAACGAACCTCCCTGACAATAGTAGGAAGGGGTAAAGAACTAACAAGCTCTACTTTAGATTTATCAACTTCAATTCCATTTTCAAATATGATATGCCCTAGAACTAATCCATGTGAAACCATGAAATGGCATTTTTCCCAATTTAAGACCAGATTAGTATCTTGGCAACATTTTAAAACTAGGGACAAATTATGTAGACATGTATCAAAAGAATCACCATAAACTGAAAAATCATCCATGAACACTTCAATTATTTTCTCAATCATACTAGAAAAGATACTTACCATACACCTTTGAAATGTGGCAGGGGCATTGCAAAGTCCAAACGGCATCCTCTGGTATGCAAATGTGCCAAATGGACATGTGAAAGTCGTATTTTCTTGATCCTCCGGAGCAACTGCAATCTGATTATATCCAGAATAGCCATCAAGAAAGCAATAATGAGAATGGCCAGCTAACCTTTCTAACATTTGATAAATGAATGGGACTGGAAAGTGATCCTTACGTGTGGTGTTGTTTATCTTCTGATAGTCTGTACAGACTCTCCAACTATTTTGCACACGTGTAGGCATTAACTCATTAGCTTCATTCTTAACAACTGTGATTTCAGATTGCTTTGGAACTACTTGAACAGGGCTCACCCACTTGCTGTCTTAGATAGGATATATGATGCCAACATCAAGAAGTTTGATAACCTCTTTCTTGACGACCTCCATCATGAGTGGGTTCAAACGGCGTTGAGCTTCCCTTATTGGTTTTGTACCTTCCTCCAACAGAATTCTATGCATACATGTAGCTGGATTGATACCTTTGATATCTGCAATACTTCAAGCTATGATAGTTTTGTGATCCTTCAGTACCCGGATCAGTTTCTCCCTCTCTTTTGCTATGAGTTGTGATGATATGATAACCGGTAATGTTTCATCCTCTCCCAAAAATGCATAGTTCAGATGTTCAGGAATCAGTTTAAGCTCCAATTTGGGCGCCTGAATCACAGAAGGAAGAGTTTTTTCGTTAAAAGTAGGAAGAGAAATAAAATAGGAAGAAGACTTACCACGAATTGGTGAAAGAGACTCAAGAGTGGCCACTGTTTGGATTAATTCTTCTTCAATGTGCTCGGAATAATTAAGATTTCCATGTGTAATGCTATGCACTAATGCCTTCTCTAAATTATCTTGTCCCACACCTTTTTTAAAACAATCCTACACAAAATAGTCAAATGCATCAATAGACAAACAAGATTCAAAATCACTAGGGTACCTCATAACATTGAAGATTCTGAACTTAATGCTTTCCCCATCAATTTCCATGGTTAAGGTACCATCATAAACATCAATCTTCGTACGTGCCGTTCTAAGGAATGGTCTTCCCAATATAAGAGGAAGTGCAGTAGGCATAGGGTCATGTTCCATCTCAAGAACAAAAAAAGTCAACGGGATAAATGAGCTCATTCACTTGCACAAGTACATCCTCCAATAGGCCTTTGGGATATCTATTTGAACAATCTGCCAACTGGGTTACTACCTTTGTTTCCTTCAAGTCTCCAAGGTTCAATGATTCATAAACTGAATAAGGCATCAGATTGATGGATGCCCCCAAATCACATAATGCTCTCCCAAACTCTTTCCCTCCGATTACACATGGAATGGTAAAGCTACTGACATCTTTCAACTTAGGTGGCAGCTTCCTCTGTATAACAGTTGATACTTCCTCGCTTAATGCCATAATTTCTTGATCATTGAATCTCCTCTTGTTTGTGCAAAGCTCTTTAAGGAACTTTGCATACTTGGACACTTGTTTTATGGCATCTAAAAGAGGTAAGTTCACTTGGACTTTCCGGAAAGTATCCAAGATTTCCTTATCAGTTTGCTCTTTCTTAGACTTCATAAACCTATGAGGAAAAGGAACAGGGACACATGAGTTAAATGAATTTTGAACTTCTTTACTTACCTTATCAGAATCTTTTATGTTCAATTCTATAGCTTTAAGAGACTTTTCAGTTTCTATTGAAGCCTCATCTTGCTCAAGATTCTTGGTTTGTAGCTCCCGTTGCTCATTTGTATCTTTTCTAGTCTTTTTTTGCATCCTTGGCTGCTCAAAAACTTCTTTTCCATTCCTTAAAGTCACAACATTCATCCGCTCTGCATTTAGATTCACCATGATCTGGCTAGGCAACCTTCCTGGTTGGTGTTGTTGCCCCATCAAACTTGCTAACTGACTCATTTGGCACTCAAGGTTTTCAATTGCTTTGTCTGTTTTCTATTGATGAGATTGAGTAGAGTTAGCTAAAGAAGCAATTAAATCCTCAAGAGACTTACTTGGAGCTTGTTGTTGTTGAGGCTGAAATGGTACATGCGGTCTTGCTTGAAAGAAGCCAGGTGGACGGTTATAGTTGTTGGGAACAGATTGTTGTCCATTGTCTTGATTGTTCCACTTTAAGTGTGGATGATCGCGCCATCCTGCGTTATACTTGTTGGAGTATGGATCATAGTTTGACTTTGTTGCCCTTGAAACCCTCCTAACGCATTAGCTTGCTCAAGACCACCTTGATCCATCAATGAAGGGCACATGTATGTGGCATGTCCCATCATTGAACATACACTTCACATCTGTTTGGGAGCCACCATAACTTGTTGCACAAGATTAGTCAAGTTAGCTAATTGTAATTCAATACTAGAATTAGCACTTATGTCATTAACTTTCTTAAAAGGCAGCTCATCTCTCCCTCCAAATTGTCGTGTGTTACCAGCAATGTTCTTTAGCAATGCCTTAGCATTTGTTGGTGTCTTGTCCATGAATACTCCTCCACTTGCTACATCAAGCATTACACAATCAGTACCACACAATACTTCATAAAAATATTCTATTAAAAGATGCTCTGAAATCTGATGATTAGGACAAGATGCAACCAAATGTGTGAATCGCTCATAGCAATCTCCAAAGGGCTCTCCATGTTGTTGTTGGATTGCACATATGTCTTTCCTTATGCTCGCAGCTTTTATGGCCGGAAAATATTGCTCTAGGAATGCTTGCTTCACCTGATTCCATGTGTTCATTGATCCCAGAGGTAAATTGTAAAGCCACTCCTTTGCCGTAGCTTCTAATGTAAATGGGAATGCCCTCAACTTGACTTGCTCCTCATCAACATTTGCTGGTCTCATTCCCAAGCATACCACATGAAACTCCATAAGATGCTTGTTGGCATCCTCTATTGAGACGCCATGGAACTTAGGCAAGTAGTGAATCATGCCAGACTTGAGCTCAAATCCTCCTTTTGCATTTGGATATGTGATGCACAATGGTTGTTGATCCGTATTTGGTGTTGCCAATTCCCTCAAAGTACGGTTATCAGCCATGCCTCTTCCTCCTATTCCGAACTCAAATGTGGTGGAGAAGATTGTGATAAAGACACCGATGCATGCTTCTGCTTCATTTTGCTATGAAGCTTTCGAAGTTTTCGTTCAAGCTCAGGATCGTAGGAAGCAAGATCAATGCTCTTGGACCTTCGAGTATGCATATACTACAAAGAGTACCTGAAATCAAAACAAAAACACAAATTAGGCAAGAAAATAAAACAACAGAAAAATAAGTAATTAGAAATAACAATCCCCGGCGACACAGTGCTAAAATTTTGATATAGCACACCACAAAGTAGCACACAAATTTCCTATTGATTTTCCTTATTAAAGCTAAAATTTTCAATTGTAGCATATGAAAATAAGGGTCTTTCCTGCAGAAGATTGTTTTATCTAACTACTTAAAATGTCACAAAAACTGGGCTGTTGTCCCTACTGACCAGCCACCAAAAAATAATTATTAGACTGACTTACACTTATCTAAAGTCTACGAAATTTTATATGAAAACACTAGACACACAGAGCTACACTCACACATATTTTTGGGATTTTTAGAGTTGATTTGCTATTTAAATTAAATTGAATAAAAACAGGACAGAAATAGATTTTAAGTAGTTCACAAATTAAGAAAAATGAGTTAGGGGAATTGCTATCCACCACCAAATAATCATGCAAACATGTTATGTTTCATTCAAATTCCTTTTATTTTCGGATGAAGATGCTCAAGTTGGCTTAATGTTAGAACTCAACCTATTACTCTTTTTTATGTAGTATGCTAAGAGAATGGCGTTGTCAACATGAGGCCTTTTTCCACGATCGGCTGCAGGAGAATCAACCTGGTCAGTTGCCTCAACCATAGGGGGAGGCTCGATGGAAGGAGGTTTGGTTAGTCGAGGAAAACTCGCCAGCGGAATCTCGTCATTCTTGTCATCCTGAAATAAAAAAATGTTAATATTTTTGAATTTAATGAGAGAAGGGAGTTATCAACAACATAATTATACCTCTTCCAAGATGATCGCTGATTGTTTTGGATTTTTGGGGAGACTTTTCCCGACCGAAGGGGTTACCTTCTCCAAGACGGGTGCAACGGTCGGCACCGGAGCTGCAGGCTTTCCGACCAGCGGTGCAGCAACTTGTTCGACCACGGCCTCAGGAATATCAGGGATAGGTTGAATTTGGGGTGCTGGACAAGTCGAAGTTGGCCGCTTCTCCGTCGAGGCATGGACAATGGAAGCAGGAGGAGAGGCACTAGGAGATGTCGCTCCCATGGTCTAGCTGGAGATAACGTGAATTTCTCGTTCCCCTTTGTTTGCCAATTTCTTGATGCTTTTTATGGGACGAGGATGTGAACACGAAAATTTCTTGAAACAAGAACACGTGTACGAAGAAATATTTTGTGATTTTGATTTTTGTTTGGGTTACAATCTCTTTCAATACTCTGATTCAATCTCCGTGAGGTGTAGATTTTGTTGGAAATATGCCCTAAAACCAATCATATGATGATACTTTACAGACATTTCACATGTTAAACTAATCTAGTTTAATATCAAGGGCATAAATTATTGTTTTAAGCCGTCTCATATAAATGTTATATGCTTAAACGATGAGTCCAAGGAATATGTAATTAGGAGAATGTAATTTAAAGAAGTTAGATTCATGAGACCATTCTTTTTCGTATATCCTAAACGTTCCTGATCATAGGATTGCCAATTGGGCATTGACAGTCCGTTAAAATCAGTATGTGTTATGTCTTCTCTTAGTGAGAGTGACTTGTCTCGAGTCATTGGTGTGACTGACACCAAGACAAGTACGTAGGTGCTTAATAAGGAATAAGTTCACTGAACATGATCAATGAAGAGTTCTCGTACTCATGTCACATGAGAACTCATGGTTTGGATAATGCAAAGCAGTCCTTTAACCTGAGGCATCATAGTTGTCTTGTGGTTAGGTCCTTGATCTTTGATTATGTCAAAGTCACTCTATTCGCGGGTGTCCATGACATAGTTGGGGTTAAGCCACTTAACCATGGAGGCAAGTGAATGCGCAACAAGGGATCTCTAACCTTCAAACCGTTTGAGGGAGAATACTCTATGATATGATTAAGAATCTCTGGCCAGAGTACGAATGAGATTTAGGAAGTCGTTCCAAATCACATTCAAAGTAATCATATAAGTAAATGAATCACATTTTATAGCAGACATGAATAAACTATCAAACCAAACAATGTGATGAAGAGTATTGTATTAGAGAAAGACCGTATTGCATTGTAATCCTAAACTGAATAGGTTCTCCACCTCTTCTGATTAGCTTGGGTAGCCATGACATACTGCTAGGTGTCACTCATGGTTTGTGGTAGCCCTAAAGGCGAGTAATCACTAAAGGGAGAATTGAAGGTAAGTTTCAATTCACAATCGATCGTTAAGAGTAACAATCGCCCGCTGCCTCACTAAAAGGAACCTAATGGATCGTACACCGTGTAAGGTAGAGATTAAAGAAACAACGGAGATGAGTAAGGATAATTAAATGGTTTAATTATTTATTTATGGCTAGGATTAATTAATATGTTAATTAATCAAACGAATAAGTTCGTTATAGACCTAGGGTTAGTTTTGGGCCGCAAGGCCCAATGGGATTTGAATGTCAAGCCCATTAACTCAAGTTGTATGACAACTTGAATAAACAAAGGGCTTGAAAGCCCAATAAACCCTTAAGGCCGGCCATTTAGAGGAGGGTAGTGAACTTGCTTTAATTACAAGTTTGCCACTCCAATGAAGGAAGGTATAAATATGACTTTATAGCCAAAATTCATTAAGTTTTTTCTTTTGGGGAAAGGATGAGAACACAAGCTCTCTTTTCTCTCTAAAGAGGCCGGCCACCCTAGAGGAAAATAGCTAGCAATCTTACTTCCTCTAGGTCACTCATTTCTTCTTAAAATCTTACCTTGGTGTGGAGACTTAGAGGTTCTCAATTTTGAGAACTTGGAGAAACCTATTCTTCCATCCAAATCCATGGATCTAAGAAGCAAGGAATGAAGGCCCTATCTCTTGGGTGATTATCCTTTGCTTTTGCAAAGAGGAATCTACAAAGGTATAAATTTCTCAACTCACTTTCTTTTGAGTTGAGTCTTGGTTCACCTAACTACTAGGCTTTGAATTTAATGGGTAATGTTTTGTTTTGAGTGCATGCAAGCATGATTCCGCCTTTAATTTGTTAATTGCATGCTATAGATGTTGCTAAAAAAACATGTTTTTTACAAAATTTCCTTCAGATTTGTGGGTGGGCTGTTGATCCAAGGGCCATCGGGACTTGATCTAAGAATGAACAGTTGTGTAGATTTGGTGTTGGGTTGTTGATCCAAAGGGCCATTGGGGCTTGATCATTAGGATGAACAATGGTGTACGGTTGGTTTCTTCAAAGGCCATTGGGCTTGATCTGGAAGGTTGAGGGAAGTTTCTTTAAGTGCCTTTGGGCTTGATCTTGAAGATTGATGGATGGATGAAACTTCAAGGGCTTTTAGGCTTGATCTTGAAGAACTATTGGATGTGTGGATTTGTTGATGTTGTTGATCCAGAGGGCTGTTGGGGCTTGATCTTAGGATGAACGAATGATGAACGATGAACACTTTCTTCAAGGGTCGTCGAGGCTTGATCTTGAATTGGTGGAAGTTCTTCAAGGGCCATTGGGGCTTGATCTTGAATTAGGATTTGACGAAGAACGAAGAGTGCTTTCTTGATCCTTCAGGATTTGCTTGAGAGCTTTAGAGTTTCAAAGCTTCAAGGTTTTGGAGAATTCTCTTCTAATTTGGGAGTAGAGAAATGTATTTGTGAATTTTAGGATGATTGATACCTTGATGGAGAAGCCTATTTATAGGCTTTGAGAATGAATTACCACCACAAAATTTTCCCACTTAAGCACCATTACCTAATTTTCCCACTTAAGCAATATTGAAATTGAAGTGGTCTAACATATGGCCTAATTTCCCACTTAATACCATTTTAAACTTGAAGTGGTCTAACTTATGGCCTAATTTTCCTACTTGATACAATTTTAAACTTGAAATGTGCTTGCTTTGTCATTGCCCAAATGAGAAAAACTTGTTTTGATCCGTAATGGATTGAAATGTGATTACCTTGTCATTACCCAAAATGAGAAGAAAAACTTGTTTCATCCATAATGGATTGAAGTGTGCTTGCCTTGTCATTGCCCAAAAATGAGAAGAAAAACTTGTTTAATCCTCCAAGGGTATTTCTTCCAATTTGTTGAGTCACATGCCATGTGTACAATTGTGTGACATGTGGCATATCCCATGTATGCCATGACACATCAAAACTTTAATGCGTTGGTGAAGATTTATTTACCGAATTTTCGTTGTCTACAGAGGAGCTTCACCAACCATCTCGATTTCCTTGCAAAGCCATTTGCTCGGCGGGGTTTGCGCAGCAGTCTTAGTTTTCTTGGAAGAAAGGGGCAATTTTTTCCTGGCCGCAGCCACGATGATCACATCTGCTTGCTTCAGTACTCGACTGCCTGAAAAAGCAAAATCAAGTTAGTAAAATCAAGTAAGTAGTTGAAGAATAAAGGTAGAGATAGCCATATACCTTGGGTCATCTCTTTGGATTGAGGGGCAGGGGTCTTTTTGGGTCGGTTGCCAAAAATTTTGGTTGACCATGTCTTCGACCAAAGCGCCAAAGAAGTCATGAATGTATCCTTCACACCAGTCTCCGAATATGTTAGTGCTGAGAGATTCAGGAACAGTTGGTCAGAGACGAAAGTTTTTGCATCGTTCCTAAAACTCTTTCTTGGTATCTCTGCACTCCCTTTCTGAGGAACCAGAGAGGCATCATCGACTTAGGAGGGAGCGGGAAGTAAGTAGAGGCACCGAGCAACCTTGGAGATAACCGAGCTGTCGGGCAGCAAAGTGGGGGTGGTAGACCTTCCAACTGGCTTGGCAAATGTCACAGCCAAGGGGAAGGTCGTGTGTTATCATGAACGACCCCCAGTTTTGACATAGACCGACATCCTCACTTTCAACCCATGTTGATGTTGGAAGCTTGATGGAAGAAAGGTACTTTTGATGAAGACATATCAAAAATTCGTCGTTTGAGAGGACATATAGGCAGAAGAAGTATTTGAAGACTTCTTTGGCCCGATGATGAGGTGCCGGTCGAGAGGCTAACTAAAGGTCGAGCACTGCAGTAGACTGAAAGTTAGGGTTCTTTGGCCAAAGTGTGGAAAAATAGACCTGCAGCCAGAGTTGGAATACCCAGAGAGGTCTGTTCTGGTGCGGGTGGATCTTGTTGATGGTCGTTTCGACCAGACAGCGCAAAAGGTTGGCGAGGATAGCTAGACTAAAGGCCAGGGAGTGACCACTAGCCAGGGCTTTAGCCACGACATATTTTTTACCAAGCATTTATTTGACTTGGTATAATAGATAAACTTGTTGTACCAATAAAATATGAAGGCTTCGTGCTCTCCCTTCCACAGACTCTCCTCCCTTCGGCCCAGCAAAATGGAGGATGAGGATGTTGTAGTTGAAGAAGTTCTTGTGCAACTTCTGAACTTTTTCTTTTCAAGGCTCTTGATCTTTTTGGCTCAACGTCTTGACGGCCCGTTCGTCGAATAGTGCTTTAAGGTCGAGATTCGACAGGCACCCAAAAATGGTGGCATCTACTAGGATGCCAGAAAGAGAAGTCCCAAGAATAATTGAGATGCCGAGGATGGTGAGGGTGATAGAGCCGAAAGGTAGGATCATGGTGTTGGTGGCCGAGCACCAGAAGCTCAAAGCTGCCATAAGGAGTTCTTTATCCATGGCAATCTCCATGGTCGAAAGTTTAATGGCATCGTGGATGCCAAGAGCCTCCCATTCTTTACCGAAGAATTTTTCCATCCTTTCGACCCAAGCCGCCCAGGTCGCGTTGGTCGAAGGATAGGCTCCTTGGGGCTTCGTTAGGCACCACTTGGACCAATCAAACCCTTGCAGCAAGGGTGTCAAGCATTGGTCTTTGAAGAAGTTAGTGATAAAAGATGGCACTACATCCTTGAAAAGTGGTCCCAGTATTTGATGAGTGGCGCTTAAATCACTCTCAAAGCGCAGAGTCTTGACGGCGCTCCAGTCGATGAAGTCCTTGCACTTGTTGCATTCGTCAAAAAGCTCAGAGATGAAGGAGGCCATTAATGAAGACTCGAGAATTCTTGGGTTAAAAGCTTGGGGTTTTTGGGATTTTGAAAGAAAAATGGCACGAAGGTTTCAAGGGTTTTGGAAAGTGTAAAGTACGCATGGAAAGGATTCAAGTATTTATAGACATTTTGGGAGGAAGGTTAAAGGTTTGATTTTCAAAATTGGGGATAGAATCGAGCAGGAAAGTTGTTAATTATTATGGATATTCGGAGAATCCAGGCGAAAAGACCGAGGTTTTCACGGTTTGAGGATGCACCATTGCGTGTTACTACAGGTTTAGTGTAAAAGGGACGTTTCGACTGTCGCGTGTTTTCGAGGGTCATGATTAAGGGCTGCTAGGTTAACCAAGGGACCGACACGTGGTAGGGCAGTTGGAAGAATTGAGATCGTGAGATCATGTCTCATAAATATGCATGGTGGTAGTTCTCGAGAGGGTTTAATGTTTGTTTTAGGTTGGTTTCGCTTCTTCAAGGCCGAGGCTCGAACCAAGGAATGTAGGTCGACGACCTCAGAAGCGAGGGGGCAATGTTTGGGCCCAAAATAGAGGGAGGAGTGCATCATTCAAGCCCCACCAATTCAACACACAAATTGCCTTGCGCAAACTCTCTAAACAACCTTGAGATTTTTATTTTCTTTTTTCGCCAACACATCTTCAGTTTGGATAAACAGCATTGTGAAGGCAACTGGTGATACCTTCAGTTTGGATAAACAACACTACTGCCATAGAACCAGCCGACCGCGGAACACCTTCCGTTTGGATAAACAGCCCTGCGTCGAGGCCGATTGGTTATCTATCCAAGTCTCGGTCAAGAAAGACTTTCGAGTCTTTATTGGCAGAGGTCATCTCATTAGCCTTTTTGGCAAGCTAAGGTTTTACAGTTTACGAGGGCTCAGCACATTGAAAGTCGAGTTGTTTTATGATTGGATACTCACAAGTAAATTTTAGAGTTCGACACGCCTACGACCGAACTACATTCACCATCAAGACATTTATCTCTTTCGAGTATTTTTGTTCGTATAGTATGCTACTGATTCAGCGTAGTTACATTATCACGACGAATATAACTGTAACTGAGCTCGGCACGACGATCCGTGAACTTCGCAGAACTAGCAGCCTTGTCTTCAAGCTCTAGAACCCGAAGGTCTAGATCGTTTCTTCCTCGGCCGCAATCGCAAGATCAAGAAGTCAGCAGCGCCCAACGTCGCATCCACTCATTTTACTCACTGGCCGAGCTCGCCTGTCGAGTTGGCACGCCCCGCACACAACCGAATGATGTAGTTAGCTTATAGTTACTCGACCTGCGCACCACGTAAGCTTGGTAGTTTTTAGGGTCAACAAAGTCGAATACGAGGAAAAAGATGGAGAAAATGAGAGAGATGAGAGTTTCAGAATGAGCGAGATATAAATAAAAAATTGAATAAATTATTATATTATATCTCACTTTTACTATTATATTTTTTGGGTAAATTACATAGTAGCCGCTCAGGTTTGAGGTCTATTACAACACCATACAACATCTTTAAAACATTTCACTTTCATACCTCACGTACTATTTTATTTCAATATAATACATCCGTTACATTTTTCATCCATTAATCCGTTAAGTGCTAACGTGGCTGCCAAATGTGTGCCACGTGGCAAAATGGTTTTTTTTTTAAAACCTGAATATTCTCATTAAAAAAAAAAAAAAAACTTGAACCCATCACATATCCCTGCAATCCCTAAAAAACCAAATCCCTTTTCCCCACCCCACAACCCAGATTTGTTCCGTTTTCCCTCACCCCCACCCATCCAACTCACAGAGACCTTCTTCCCGCCACCCTCCTTCGGCCCCCCTTCCAGCTCGTGCTCGACGTACCTCGCCCTCCTCCCCCTCGCGCCCGCGACCCTCTCACCCAGAACCCAAACCCTGCTCATCGGTCGACTCTGACAACGATGTATGTATTTAATTTTTTCCTTTCAAATTTTGAATTTTTTTGGGCTTGGTTGGTGGTGGTCTGAAAATGGAATTAGGTTTGCTAAGGGTGGGTGGGGTTACAAATGAAAGAAGGGAGAAAGGGGTTAGGGTGGGGGTTTGCTGGGTTTTTTGATGAGAGGATAGGTGAAGAGAATGGAGGAGAAGGAGGTGGGTTGGGGAGGGAGGGGAAGGGTGAGGTTTCTGGGTTTGTTTGTAGGGGTGGGGGGTTGCAGGAGGTGGGTTTTAGTTTTGTTTGTTTGTTTTTTTTGTTTTTTTTTTTTTAAATTCAGGTGGTTTTTTAAATTAAAAAAAAATTATTTTTTGCCACGTTGGCAGCCACGTCAATACTTAACGGATTAATGAATGGAAAATGTAACGGATGTATTATTTTGAAATAAAATAGTACGTGAGGTATGAAAATGAAATGTTTTAAAGATGTATGAAATTGTAATAAACCTCAAACCTGAGAGGTTACTATGTAATTTATCATATTTTTTTAGTCTTTTAATATAATCACAACAATTTAATATAAAAATTTATTAAAAACTTGAACATTTTTTTTATAAAAAACAATTTTACAAAAAAGTTTACCAAAAATGGATTTATCTTGAACGACAATTCAAGAGTTTGTTCTCCAAAAACTTGGACTGCTGTCATGGTCGCCATTTCTGCTTCGAGCTCTTCTGCTTCTTCAATTTCAAGTTCGTAGTTCCTCTCTCTCTCTCTCTGTATTTCCTAAAATTGTTTCACTCAGTAGTTGAGCATGTGAGAAGGAAAGTTTCTAACTTTATACTATGCTATGTGAACTTTGTTGGATGAATTGAGAAATGAAGGTGATGGTTATGGCAAATGCTCAACCGGGTGTCTCCAATTTTCAGAGTAATGGGGTTTTTTCTACGAATTGTTGCCCAAATCTGGTTCCTTTATCTGGGTTTTCGATTTTTCGAAGACCCGTTTTCGGTATTAGGTTATATGAGAAGAGTGTGAAGAGGAATCGGGTTTTCGGTATTAGGTTTGTGAATTCTAGAACTGTTATTAGTGCTGTGTTGAAGGAAAGGTGTGAAATTTTAGAGAAGGAATTCGAATTAAGCCGTCATTTGATCAGTACTTGAAGGTTATAGGGACTGTTAGGCTTAGAAGTGATAGAGATAAGTAGCAAAGATCGAAATAAGAGAATCTGAAGCGTAGTGTGCGCGGTAAGTTGAATATCAGAGTGCGAGCCACAAACAAAACTACAAAATAGAATATTATTAAATAAACGAGAATACTAAAAGGACTACAACAAGAGACTATATTGTGAATTACTTATTATCTCTGAATAACAAAGCTTTCTATTTATAATAAACTAACCCTAGTCCTTAATAAGCAAGAAAACGAAAACCTACTTCAAATGGGCTAAGCTCAAATCCAAACACTAAATAAATAACTATTTTCGAACAGAGTAGAGGTGTTTCCGGGAGATTGTTATCTGAGGGTAGTGAAGAGGATGCAAAATTGGGGGACCTGAAGGGAATTTGAATCGAGAGAAGGCGTCAAAATTTGAGAATCGGTATGAGTCGCTTGGAAATAGAAATGGAAGCACACATGAAAGTCAACGAGTTTAAGGGTTTAAGGATGAATACGATAGCAGACAGAACGAGAAGGATGAAAAGGATAAGAAGATGATAAGGGGAGAGACAAGAGATGGAAGATGGCTAAAATATACTGGTAGGGTAGAACCATGATTTGACTTCAAAGGTAAAAGTACAATAGTACGAAATGCAAAAGATGGCCCGGGAGTTACTAGTCGGCTAGAACAGGAAGTAGACTTCAAAGGTAAAAGTACAATGGCATGAAATGCGAGAGATGGCCCGAGAGTTTACAAGTCAAGGGATAAAGCCATTTAAAGAGGGAAACTTGGTGTTAGAAATGAAGATGGAGTTTAAAGGAACCCCAATCATGCTGATAAAGCCACTGATAGAGGTATTGTTCCAACAAGTGTAACTAAGAGTGGTAGGGATTTCCCTAAAAGATTTGATGAAAGAAAGCTTAAAGGTGGAAATAGCAGCATTTCAGAATTTTGATGAATTCGGTGATATTATGGACAAACCACGTGTTTGGATCAAAACTTGAACTTGGGCTCAAGAAAGGAGCTGGCCCAAAGGGATGCCTTGAGGAGAGCCCGGCCTAAGCCCAGCCAAATTCCAGAAAGCAGGAAAGGGACTTTTCTGACTTGGTGCAGCTCATGAATACCACTTGCTTACCTACCCAAAGGCCAAATGGTATAGACTGACCAGCTACACAGCCCATAAAGTACTTTATGGTGGCAGTACATGTAAAATAGCTGATGAGTCATCACCGTTCAAACCGCATTCGGGCAAGGTTGCTGCTACAGGAGACCAAGCCGAGTTGTCTATATAAGAAGAAAGAGAAACTAGGAATAAGGACACTCAAACAAACAAACAAAAGCACAAACTCTGCTCAAAGCCAGATTTGCCTTCAAAACGAAGCTGTAGTCAGCCCAAGCCTTCATCCCTCTCGGGACAAGCCTTCACTCAAACCCTTGTAATAGCTCTGCTACCCTGTTCAAACTTGCTGTAGTATCGATTTCTCTTTAAAACTCATCTCCTTACCTCTCCCTAAAAAGCTCTCAGACCCTTGATAAGCCACAAAGATAGGAACCTGCAAGACGACCAGGCTTGCCCGACAAGGTTAAACCTTGCCCGACCTTCTTTGTGTTTTTGTCTTTTCATACATTAGCCTAGCAATATGTTGTATACTTCCAGTTATATTCCAGTTATTTCTAGCAAGATGACTATTAAAAGGCTTTCTCAGTACTCGGATCGGATTTAAATATATATCCATTGTTCAAACCAGATCTAAGTTCTAAGCCCTTGGGCATGTAAATTTGATCAGTTAAAAGTCATTGGCCTCAAGGCATAAAAAAGAACCTTATGTGGACTTAACCCATCCACGACAATCCTTGATAAACGAGAAGTCCAAAGTTACTTGGGGCGCAAGTAATCGACTTACCTCTTAGTCTTATTTCTATTATATTATGATTATCATAGAATGCGTAAGCATGGAATGGATCCTGATGGGAAGCCTCAAGGCCTACACCTAAGGCCCTACGAAGGCACCTATTTGGATTCATTCCGTTCTGCGGTCTAGAACGATTGAGTATAAGAACGAACTCTAATGGGAAGCCTCAAGGCCTACACCTAAGGCCCTACAAAGGCACCTATTTGGGTTCATTCTACCTCTCGGACTCGGGTAATTAGAAGTATAATAGTGATAAGAATCCTGTATTCACGAGCACAAATATGATGTGTTCTAGCACTGGTTTAGTTATTGATAGGAAGCCTCAAGGCCTACACCTAAGGCCCCACGAAAGCACCTATCATAACTAACACGGTTTCTCGGGTATATACATATATACAACTAAAACTCAACATCCATTTCACATCTGCCATACTGAAGATGGCAGTGGCACGCCTGAGCACCTAAAAGTTAACCTTGATTGTGAGCCTCAAGGCCTACACCTAAGGCCCCACAAAGGCACCTCTCAAAGTTAACTCTGTCCTTCTCTTTCAGCCTTGCCCGACGAGCCTTGCCCGAAGAGTCTTGCCCGACGAGACTTGCCCGACAAAGCCCGACAGTGAAGCAGAAGCCCGACAGCAGCCCTCAACCGGCGCCAACCTCCAGGGGAGCTGTGTGCTCGTCGGCCAGGAAACATCCCCGACGGAAATTCCTGACGCGAACACCACGAGTATCACAAATGGAAATGGAGCAAAGAATCTAGAAGCTAGCAAAGTGATTGAATGGTGCAGACATTGACATGCCTGAGTGGATGTTTTCAAAGATGATGCGAAGTGCACAAATCAGATTCACAGATCATTCAATATTGAGAGTTATCCAATTATTGGGAAAACTAGGAAACTGGAGACGGGTACTACAAGTCATTGAGTGGCTTCAAATGCGTGAACGTTCCAAATCGTACAAGCTCAGATACATTTACACAACTGCACTTGATGTACTTGGAAGGGCAAGGAGGCCTGTGGAAGCACTTAATGTATTTCATGCAATGCTAGAACAAATGTCCTCGTATCCCGACTTACTAGCTTATCATTCTATTGTTGTAACTCTTGGACAAGCAAGACATATGAGGGAACTTTTTGATGTGATTGATACTATGCGATGTCCTCCTAAGAAGGGGTTCAAAACCGGGGCACTTGGGAAGTGGGATCTGTGGTAAATGTGCCCTAAAACCAATCATATGATGATACATTACAGACATTTCACATGTTAAACTAATCTAGTTTAATATAAAGGGAAAAGATTATTGTTTGAAGTCGTCTCATATAAATGTTAAATGCTTAAACGATAAGTCCAAGGAATATGTAATTTCGAGAATGTGATCTAAAGAAGTTAGATTCATGAGACCATTCTCTTTGGTATACATATCCTAAACGTTCCTGATCATAGGATATTGATAGTCCGTTAAGATTAGTACGTGTTATGTCTTCTCTTAGGAAGAGTGACTGGTCTCGAGTCATTGGTGTGACTGACATCAAGATAAGCATGTAGGTGCTCAATGGAGAATGAGTCCACTGAACACGATCAATGAGGAGTTCTCATACTCATGTCACATGAGAACTCATGGTTAGGATAATGTAAAGTAGTCATTTGACCTGAGGCATCATAGTTGTCTTGTGGTTAGGTCATTAATCTTTGATTATGTCCAAGTCACTCCGTCAGAGGGTGTCCACGACATAGTTGGGGTTAAGTCACTTAGCCATGGAGGCAAGTGAATGCGCAATAAAGGATCTCCAACCTTCAAACCGTTTGAGGGAAAATACTCTATGGTATGATTAAGAATCCCTGACCAAAGTATGAATGAGATTTAGGAAGTCGTTCCAAATCATATTCAAGGTAATCATATAAGTAAATGAATCACATTGGATAGTAGACATGAATAAACTATCAAACCCAACAATGTGGTCAAGAGTATTGTATTAGAGAAAGATTGTATTGCATTGTAATCATAAACTGAATAGGTTCTCCACCTCTTCTGATTAGCTTGGGTAGCCATGATATACTACTAGGTGTCCCTCATGTTTTGTGGAAGCCTTAAAGATGTGTACTCACTAAAGGGGGAATTGAAAGTAAGTTTCAATTCACAATCGATTTGAAGAGTTCTAATCGCCCACTATCTCGCTAAATGGAACCTAATGGATCGTACACCATGTAAGGTAGAGATTGAAGAAAGAACGGAGATAAGTAATGATAATTAAATGGTTTAATTATTTATGGCTAGGATTAATTAATATGTTAATTAATCAAACGAATAAGTTCATTATAGACCTTGGGTTAGTTTTGGGCCACAACACCCAAAGGGATTTGAATGTCAAGCCCATTAACATAAGTTGTATGACAACTTATTGACTTAAGACCCAAAAGGGCCCAAACAGTCCATAGCTCTAAGGAGGCCGGCCATATGGAGAAAGAAAGGGGTTTTGGTTCTTTTAGTCACTTAATTGAAGGGACTATATAAAGTACTTTATAACCATTTCGTCATTTGGGTTTTCTTTGAGGAAATTGGAAAGAACACAAGCTCTCATTTTCTCTCTAAGAGGCCGGCCACCCTAGAGGAAATCAGCTAGCAATCTTACTTCCTCTAGTCACTCATCTCTTTATCAATGCTCTCTTTGGTGTGGAGACATAGAGGTTCTCTATTTTGGGAACTTGGAGAATCCATTCATCCATCCTCCTCCAAGAAATCCATGGAGCTAAGAAGTAAGGAATGAAGGCCCTATCTCTTTGGTGATTAGCTTTTGCTTATGCAAAGAGGAATCAACAAAGATATAAGATTTCTCAACTCACTTTGTTTTGAGTTGAGTCTTGGTTCACCATAACTACTAGGCTTTGAATTTCATGGGTTAAGTTTTGTTTTTTAGTGCATACAAGCATGATTCCGCCTTTTAATTGTTAATAGCATGCATAGATGTAGCTCAAATGAACTAGTTTTTCACAAATATTTCCTTCAGGATCCTCAGCTAGAACCAGATATTGTTGTCTTACATACGGTATTAAATGCCTGTGTTCAGCACAAACAATGGGGAGGAGCATTTTGGGTTTTGCAGCAGTTGAAGCAAAAAGGCCTACAGCCTACCACAACAACATATGGACTTGTCATGGAGGTGATGCTAGCATGTGGCAAGTACAACTTGGTTCATGAGTTTTTCAAGAAAGTGCAGAAATCTTCTATACCAAATGCTTTAACTTCCCGAGTTATTGTGAACACTCTTTGGAGAGAAGGTAAAATAGATGAGGCTGTATCAGTTGTTCACAACATGGAAATACGTGGAATAGTAGGTTATGAGGCTCTCTATTATGACTTTGCTCGATGTCTTTGTAATGCTTGAAGGTGCCAAGAAGCACTAATCAGATTGAGAATATATGTAAGGTTGCAAACAAGCCTCTAATAGTGACTTACACTGGTCTAATTCAAGTTTGTTTGGACACCAGAAGCGTTGAAAATGTGGCCTATGTTTTCAAACAAATGGAGAACGTTTGCTCCCCGAATCTTGTTACTTACAACATAATGTTAAAACCTTACTTGGACCACGGAATGTTTGAAAAAGCGAAAGATCTGTTCCTGAGGATGTTAGATGATGGGAATAATATCACAAGCAGATCCTGTAAGTTCTATATAGAGCAAACACTTGTTTATTGTGTAAAACTGTTTTGGAATAATAAGGAGACTAACATTAGCTATGTGGAATGGCTTATCATAAATTGTATAATAAGGATAATAGCCTCAAGCAATCTCAATAGAACCATGATGATGAGTAGATTTTATATTATATATTTTACCCTAATCTTAGTATATTTTGGTTAATATATTGGAAGAATTTTGATACTTTGAATTGTATTTTCAATATAGGACTTCCGACTTCCTCTGGAGCAAAACAGGAACAAATGGATGAATTTTGGAGTAATTCCAATTAGAGGACGTTCGTGAGTCACTTATCTTGATCGTATCAAAATTTGGGATTTTTTCACCAAGCGGTTATTTTCTGGCGATGAAATAAAGAAGCAGTGCGCAGTGCGCAGTGCTGGAAAATGACGTTTTTGGGCTTAAATGACGTTTTTGGAGCCCAAGATGACCTCGGATGGGTTCGTGGCCTTCTGGAAAAGTGTTCAGAATATTCCAAACATCAAATCCAGCTATATTGGGCCAGTTTTGGAGCAGCTTATGGGCCAAAACGTGGCTGTTCAGATTTTAGACGAATTTTACTATTTTTATTTAGGGTTTTTATTAATTTTAGTTTGCTAGGGTTTGTGTGGTGGCTTAGCAAATATATTGCTTGGCCGTCTACAGTTTTAGAGTACGCTTTATTTTATGCAATATTGGAGACAGAGAGAAGTGCTAGGGTTTTGAAGATTTTCTACTTGAAGGTGTTTTCAATCATTTTCTTAATAGATATTTCTATGATTTCAATTATGAATATGCGGAACTAATTTCTTTTGCTAGGGCGAAGCCTTGAGCCTTAGCTTGAATATGTGATTTTTATTTAATTGCTTATGATTGATTGCATGCATATTTTGAATTGTTAATCACCGGTATAAAAACTATCTAATTGTCTTAATGCCTGCTCACCATTAGGATCTTTAGAAAAGTAACTTGATGCAATTTTGGTCGGAAGGTTCCCTGAAATTGACGCTAGCTTCTTGTGATTAATAATTGTAATTTCTCTTAGGATGAATATCACGTCTTAAGGATTGCATGGTTTTTCAAATGATTTTCATAAAGCATAATGAGTCTTTCATGTTTAGATTTGATCCGAACGTCCGGACGGGTTGCATGTTAGATATACGTTCTATGTTGGAGGTTCCAAGTAGAATATGAATTAGGAAAATCTAACCTTCAAAGTGGCATGTGTAGATCATAAGTAATTGGTAAAAATTCTTAGGATTGCTAGGTGATGGTGGAACCCTAGTGCTTTCTTAATTTGATTTTCTCAGAACTGTTTTCTTCTCTAGTCCTAATATTGCAGATTGTTTATTTTAATTCATTAAATTCGTTTTTATTTTAATTAAGTTATAAAATCAATCACTTCAATTTCTACTTTACAATAATTAAATGGAATCTGATTAGTTCGAATTATTTAATAATCCCTGTGGAGATGACCTTGCGAAATCCGTTTATACTACAATAACCTTGTGATTCTTGCAAGTAAAATAGGAGATTTAAGCCCGTTCACATGAGTAGTAAAAATCCCTATCACATGACTTTATTATCTTATATGTTTATTAGAGTTTTCACGGTGATAAAGATAGTTTGATAAGGATTACATAATGGGAAGTGTCCTTAGTGAACTCCATCGCTTATGGTATAAAGCTAAGGTCCCTGCACTCTCACAAATACACAAGCTTTTAGATACTCAAGCCCTATTGATTGAGCCTTGTATCCAGTAATGCAGAGTTGCAAAAGAACCCTCTAACTCAAGCAGTAATGTCTTCATCTGGTGAGTGGTTAAGTTGGTATCGTGATTTAATTTTTCGTGAGTTATATGCTTATAGTTGATATGAAATCCTTCACGTGTCATCTTAATCCTATGTTGGAGGCATCGAGAATTTTTTTGTTTTCTTATTTTTGTGCAGGTTACAGAACTGGTTACATTTTATTTGGGAAAAACACGCACGACCATGTGATGGCTAAATCTATTCTTATTCATGTGGGTTTTTCATCTTAATATGTATACCAGAAATGGAACTTCAACAGTAATCGTGAACGTTGATCCTCTAAAGAAGTTCAAATGTTCATATTTAGTTTTTGAGTGGCATATCATTTTGACAGCCAATACATGAACATAACCATCATTGTCAGATCATAAAGACCTATAATCATAGTTAAAGAAATTCATGTATCAGCTACAAAAGTGATATGAACAAAGAAAATTATCACAGCTTTCATCAATCTAAAGAATGTTGATTTTTGTGATATATGGTTTGGGGAGAAGGATTAATATTCGAAAGTTTTATGCTTTGATAGCCATGAATCCTAGCTCCACGAACCTCAACAATGTTGAACCACATACTAGTATTGACTATAAGAAATGGAAACATGATCTAGAGATTGTGCTAGGAGTCATGGTTTGGGATTTAGCACTAAGAACTAAAGAGCCTTCTATGCCGACAGATGGGAGCACATCCAAACAACGGTCCAAGTATGAAAAGTGGCATAAATCAAACAGAATTTCCTTGTTGATTATCAAAAGAAGCATGACTGATGTGGTTCGAAGAGCTTTCACAGATGTTACTTGTGCAAAGGTTTTGCTTAAGTCCATCCAACAGAAGTACAAAGAGTCACCAAAAACAATGATAGATACTACCAATGCAAATGATTTCCTTAAATCCATTGAATAAAAGTATAAAGAGTCACCAAAAAATGAGACATGTAATCTCATGCATTTTTTAACAACCATGAGATATGATGGGATTGAAAGTGTGCGAGAGTACATTTTAAGTATGTGATAGGAGCATATTTATGCAACTTAGTTAGCTTGTTTCTTGGCATTTATGTTGTTAGTTTGTAGTTATTTTAGTATTTTAAGCTATTTTCGTGTGTTTGAAGGTCCAAAGGGTTAATGTGGCAAAGAAGTGCATTTTGGAGCATTTTGGAGCATTTTTGGGCATGGAATGGATAGCATATGCTTGGATCAAAAGGTATGGACGAAATTTGAAGTTTGTGCATCATCCTCTCCCTATAAATAACCATTTTAGCACTCATTTCACCCAACACATTCACCTACCACTACATCCACTCATTTCAACCACCCAACACATTCACCTACCACTACATCCACTCATTACCACCACCCACTACATCCTTTCCCTAGCCTATAAATACATTCACCCTTCACCATAACTAGAATTCCAATTCCCTAGCCGTGAGCACCTTACATTCATCCATATATTCCCACATCCCACAAACACATACAAATCCATTCCCTTGCCGTGGCACTCATCCAACCAAAAATCAAACACAAATCCATACATTCCCTTCAACCTTACCGTGGCATCCATCCAACCTAAATACATTCATAACCTTTCCATAAATCCATACACATCCTTAGATACTTGTGCTGCAACAAGGTGGTGAAAACGAAGGTCCTTGGCGTTGCAAGCTTGAAACTTTGGAGCGTTTTAGGTGTAATTCGTTCTTGCTTTCAATATCTACTTTGTTATTTTCTGATTTTGTTGCAATTATGAGTAACTAAACCCCCCTTAGCTAGGGGGGAATTCAAAGTCATGAACATACTTGCAATATGAATTGATTACCTTCAGTTGTGAATTCAATTTGTTTAGCTGCTTGATTGTTAACTTATTCGTGTATGTTTATTAAGAGTGCACACTTAGTTGCATGCATGAATATGATGCTAGAATATAAGGGAGTTTCACCTAATAGTTACAAACTTATATTCACAAGTAGTGGAGGTTGCTTATAAACGATCGCGTTAAATGAATTATTGGCAGGAGTTTCATGCTCATCATAGTAACGAATGCCTCGTCAATACTTATAGTTTTCATAATGCTTAATGATCTTTGATTGTTTCTTTATTGTGTTGTTCACGTAAAGGATTTTTGAAGAATGCTTGAATTGTTGTATGCGCTTTCCCATCTAATTCAATAACTTAAGGAGAACTTGAAGGTTAATTTAAGCGGACTTAATTAACCTGGGGTGTTGAGTTTCATGATTCATCGAAAGAACAACTGAAAATTGATTTATGTGCAAGTGTGTCATGTGTGGAGAAGAACCCTCTAGCTAGCCCATCATCCATAGTTTACCCAAATTCGTCCAAAATCTGTTTTAGCTTACAATCTGTTTGTTTTTTTTCAAATTCGTCAAAATTCAATCCCCCTTTACTTTAAAGGGTTTTATTAGTCAAAATCTGTTTTGATTTGTGTTTTTAAGTGTCTTGAGTCAAGTTAGAACCTAATTTCGTCCAAACCCATCCCTAGAGTCAGTTTAGAGTCTAATTCATTGTTTTAAGCTGTTTTGAGTCTTTGAAACTAGTTTTGAGTCTTTTTAGTTTGTATTGCATATTTTGAGTCTAGTTTGCTGTTTTAAACTTAATTCTACATTTTAAAGTCAGTTTTAGGTGTTTTAGCAATCCTTCCTAATCCCCAGCCTAGAACGATCCCTATTTACATTCTTTACTACAATTGAAACAAGAGGGTTTAATTTGTGTGTTAAGTTAATTTTCGCATCAGTATGGTGGACATCGCTGGAAAACTCAAAACTCACGAGGTACCAATCTTTGAGACTTTCTTGGTACATGTGATATCTGCCTAACAGCTATACACATCTCAAAGTGCCCTACAATGCATTGCGTGAAAAGTGGGATGTGAATGAGTTAATTGCTATATGTGTAAGTGAAGAAGCAAGGATGAAAAATGAGAAGTATGAAAAGGAAAAGATTGAGTCTGTCAATCTCGTGCATGGTGCCAATAAAGCACATAAACCTTCGGCTGTTGATGTTACCAGAAAAGTTGCTACTAAAAAGGCTCCATCTCCTATTAAAAGAAACACCAAACTTAGCAAGCCACCATTTTTCAAATGTTTGTATAAGCCTTGCCTTGCCGCATAAAGAAGAAAGGTAAAAATTGTTTGCTTGTTTTGAGTCTAATTTAGTTGAAACTAGCAGGAATGCCTGCGCTTTGCTGCGGGTTTTCAAACGATAACCAACAACACACATAAAAATATCCACAGAAAAATTAAATGAAAATCCTGCAACAATACAATCGCATTCTTAAATGCAGCAATTTAGACAACCCAACATTACCTAAGCAACACTCACAAAACCACAAACAATCCCAGAAAAGTTACTAACTTTAGAATTAATTCAAGTATATTAGGAGCACGTTTGCACTAAATACAGGGAACCAGTCGAAAGCAAATCCGTAGCTTTTCTAACTTTTCTATTTGAAATTTGTGGGCAATAAAAGCTATTGACAAAATAAAACAAAATTTTCACAAATTATCAAAATAAAATTCAGCCTAAATTGCCAATGAAAAGCACACAATTCATAAACAATCAATATAAAAAGCAAGAAAGAGTGAGAGTAGTGTATCAGGCCGATGTTCGACTCGTCATGGAGAGCTTCAGTCACTAATCCTGGCAACTCGGCTAAAAGAGCTTTGAGAGAAAAATAGGCATTATCGCAACTATCTTGAGAAGTGAATTTCACATCCACAACTGAAATTTCAAAACCCACCACTGAAGCTGTTGGAAGTATGCCCACAAAGCCACTCATTTGATGTAATAGCTTTTGGAATACTTATTGTATTAAACTTTTATATGTTTAATGAAAGGCAAAGCTTATTGTTAATCACTATTTATTGTATCATGTGCTTAAGCAATAAGGGAATCCAAGGGATGTATTTGATCTAAGAGACAAGTGATTTAAGTAAGTTAGATTATCGAGACCTTTCTCTTATGTTCATTCCTAAAACGTTCCTAGCCATAGGATTGCCAATTGGGCATTGACAATCCGCTAAGGTTAGTATGTGTTATGTCGACTCAAGCGTGAGTATGACTAGTCTCAAGTCATTTGGTGTTGGACACTAAGACAAACACATAGGTGCTCGAAAGAGTAATCGAGTACACTGAACTACGATCAAAAGAGAGTTCGAACATACATGTCATGTAAGAACTCGATAGTTGCAATATGCAAAGTAGTCCTTTGACCTGAGGCATCATAGATGTCTAATGGTTAGGTCCTTGACCTTTGATCATGTCAAAGGCATTCCATTGGAGTGTCCACGGCATTGTTGGGGTCAAGCTATCTAGTCATGTAGGCATATGAATGCACAACAAGGGATCTCCAACCTTCCATGGTGGAAGGAGAATACTCTAAGATGTGATTCGAGAGTCTTTGGCCAAAGCATATGAATATGACTTAGGAAGTTTGTTCCAAATCTTATTCAAAAGAATCATATGGAGAAGTATCACATTGGATAGTAGACATGAAACAAACTATCACTTAAACAATGTGATTAAGAGTATTGTATTAGAGAATGACCGTATCGCATTGTAGTAGTAACTGGATAGGTTCTCCAACCAATTCTACTTAGCTTGGGTAACCATGACATGCTGCTAGGTGTCACTCATGGTTTGTGGAAGCCCTGATGATTAGCAAACACTAATTTTAAGGGAGAATTGAAATGTGGTTTCAATTCACAATCGATCGTTAAGAGTAACAATCGCCCACTACCTCGCTAAATGGAACCTAATGGATCGTACACCGAGTAAGGATGAAAGTGAAGAAATTAAATGAAATGGATATGCAATTAAATGATTTAATTGAAGAATGGTCAAGATTAATTAATTAGTTAATTAATTTTACGAAAGGTTCGTATTGGGCTTTTAAGTTGGTTTTGGGTTTCGGGGCCCAAAAGTGTTTTGGTCCACAAGGCCCATTATGTTTAAGTTGCATGACAACTAAAACAAAATGGGCAATAAGCCCAATCACAACAAATAGGCCGGCCATGGTGGGGAGAGGGTGAAGGTTTGCTTAATTGCAAGTTTGCCACTTGAAGGAAAATTTTTGTCCTAGCTAAGAACAAGTATGAACATTTGAATACATATGCATACTATTAACTCATTAATATAGGCATGCATCAAAAAACAATTCAATAAAACCCATGACTTTCAAAGCCTAGTATATGGTGAACCAAAATAAACTCTTTAACAATCATTAAAGAGAAAGAAGAATTTAGTGATTCTTTACCCTTGAAGCTCATCCTTGTTTACACAAGGGATTCACCCAAGTGGAGGGCCTTCAAGTCACCTCCAAGCTCCTTGAATCCTTCTTGTGTTTTCCTCCCTTTAGTGCTCCTTTGATGATTTGAGGAAAAAGGATTTGTTCTCCAAAACACCAAAAGCTTGATGTCTCTAAGTCTCTTCACCAAGGTTGTATCTTGTGAAGATGATATGGATGATTAAAAGAAGAAGAGATTGCTAGATGTTTCTTCCTTTAATGGCCGGCCTCTTGGAAGAAAATGGAGAACATGTTTTCACCCAATTTCAACTCTAAAAAACCCTTGAAGCTATAAAGTTGAATTTATACTTCATTTCTTTGGTGAGTGGCAAACTTGCAATTAAGCAAACTTTGCCCATCCAACCCTAATGGCCGGCCTCCTTGGTGTTATTGGGCTATTTGCCCATTTTGTTTTAGTTGTCATACAACTTAAACATAATGGGCCTTTTGGACCAAAACGCTTTTGGGCCCCGAAACCCAAAACCAACATATAAGCCCAATACGAACCTTTCGTATAATTAATTAACTAATTAATTAATCTTGACCATTCTTCAATTAAACCATTTAATTGCTTATCCATTTCATTTGATTTCTTCACATACATTCTTACTCGGTGTACGATCCATTAGGTTCTAATTAGCGAGGCAGTGGGCGATGTTACTCTTAACTATCGATTGTGAATTGAAACCACATTTCAATTCTCCCTTTTATTGATTAGTATTTGCTAACCATTAGGGCTTCCACAAACCATGGTTGACGCCTAGCAGCATGTCATGGTTACCCAAGCTAAGTAGAATTGGTTGGAGAACCTATCCAGTTACAACTACAATGCAATACGGTCATTCTCTAATACAATACTCTTAATCACATTGTTTAAGTGATAGTTTGTTTCATGTCTACTATCCAATGTGATACTTTCTTATATGATTCCCTTGAATATGATTTGGAACATCCTTCCTTTAGTCATATTCATTTGCTTTGGCCAAAGACTTTAGAATCATATCTTAGAGTATTCTCCCTCCACCATGGAAGGTTAGAGATCCCTTGTTGTACATTCATATGCCTACATGACTAGATAGCTTGACCCCAACAATGCCGTGGACACTCCGAGGGAATGCCATTGACAGGATCAAAGATCAAGGACCTAACCATTAGACATCTATGATGCCTCAGGTCAAATGACTACTTTGCATATTGCAACCTTAGAGTTCTTACATGACATGTATGTTCGAACTCTGATTTGATCGTAGTTCAGTGTACTCGATTACTCTTTCGAGCACCTATGTGTCTGTCTTAGTGTCCAACACCAAATCACTTGAGACTAGTCATACTCACGCTTGAGTCAACATAACACATACTAACCTTAGCGGATTGTCAATGCCCAATTGGCAATCCTATGGCTAGGAACGTTTTAGGAATGAACATAAGAGAAAGGTCTCGATAATCTAACTCACTTAGATCACTTATCTCTTAGAACAAATACATTCCTTGGATTCACTTATTGCTTAAACACATGATACAATAAACAGTGATTAACAATAAGATTTGCCCTCCATTAAACATATAAAAGTTTAACATAATAAGTATTCCAAAAAGCTATTACATCAAATGAGTGGCTTTGTGGGCATACTTCCAACACCACTCGCCTAAGAAAAGTGTTATAAAAGCAACTTTATAGCTATTTTTCTCATTAGGGTTTTTCTTGTAGAAAAGAGGTGAAACATATTCTCTCTTTTTCAACAAGGAGGCCGGCCACTTAGAGGAGATTTATCTAGCAATCTTTTCTTCTCTCAGTCATCCATTTCATCTTCACACCTCACCCTTGGTGTGGAGACTTAGAGACACCAAACCTTTGGTGTTTTGGAGATCCTTTCCTCACATCCTCAAGGACCAAAGGAGCACAAAAGGAGAAGGAAATCACAAGCAAGATCCAAGGAGCTTGGAGGTGACTTGAAGGCCCTCCACTTGGGTGAATCACTTGTGTAAACAAGAATGAGCTTCAAGGGTAAAGAATCTTTAAATTCTTCATTCTCTTTAATGTTGTTAAAGAGTCTTTTGGTTCACCATTCACTAGGCTTTGAAAGTCATGGGTTTTATGAATTGTTTTTTAATGCATGCCTACTTTAATGTGTTAATAGTTTGCATATGTATTCAAATGTTCTTACTTGTTCTTAGCTAGGACAAATTTTTTCCTTCAGAAGCACCATATGGAAACAACAAAGAAGAAATTTAGTCAACTTTTCCATGAAAATCCACCTGTAGACTATTTGTGCATTCCTTAAACAAAGTTATTTTCTGATCATTAGTATCCTAACCAAAGCAATTTCCAACTTCAACATTCAAAACGAAAACATACAGAGTTTATATTAATCACTCAAAGTGATGTTTATATTTTGTACCACTACTGATTAACCTTAATACATACATTTCGAGGTCCTCACTAACACTTGAAACCTCTTGGATACATAAAGCTGAAAAATGCAAATACGTAAATTGCTTTGAAAAATATATTAAGATGATATTACCTTCCCAATCACAGCTCATTTGCATCTTGCCAAAATTGTCGGACTTGGATTTAAAAAATTTCGACATTGTATTGCTAAGACCACCCAATTGGCTTGATTAAAATGCATTCCTTTCCCAAAACATTTGAACTGTTCAGAGTCCAAATTCCATAAAACAAATGCTAATCAATAACAATTAATGCTGGGTAATCACTGAAATTAAGTCCAGAATTTACTAATGTCAAACTTACAGCCAAAGGAGCAATCAATTTACTGAACTCCAAAGAAAGATCTTCATAGAAAGTATCTAATTTCCAAAAGCTTTTTCATTCATAATTTGAAATAATTCAAAATTGCAAGCAAGAAAACGCTCCAATTCGAAAAAGCTCTGCAAGGTCATGAAATTGCCCATGAATATCGCCACAAATTGTCATTGGCCTTTTCACATGCATGCAAATAAATAATAAGAAGAGTCTACCCAGATAGTTTAAAAGATCCACACCAGTGTTACCAATTCAAAATGAAGGACAATAATAACGCTTTTTTCCCATACAAAATGAAATAACAGTGAAATATGTAATGTAATACAAATATAATAAGAGACTAAAGAGACCAAAATTTACACCTGAACATTGCTTTCTCCCATTAGAATTTCCTTGGCTTTATCGCATAACATTCTCACCTATAGTGAAGCAATGAAGAAATGATCATGTATAGATAGACGGTTCTGATACCAAAAGACAGGAGATAACTTCTTCTCTCTTTTTTTTTTTTTTAAATAGAAAACATAATATAACTTAAAAGGTGCTTAAACAAACCATTCTGGCATATAGACAAGGTCTATATTGAGGTAAAAGTCCCAGATTATACTTTAGCCCATTTCACATAGTTTTGTATGAGATAATTCACTTTGAAAAATACAACTGCCTTATCTTAAAGCGGCAATGCGATTGCCTTATCTATAGTCAATCGCTAAAATATTTATAGGAATCCAATCCATATTTTAAATAAATGAGAAGCATGCTATAAGACAATTTGGTTCTTCACTAATCAGCTCAAAGTTCCCTCGCCAAAATGCATTCTTCAACTGAAATAGATTTATGAGACTACAAGTATCCCCTCTTTTTATGCCATATCCAACTAATTTCATGTCATTCCGAAAATGGCCTATTTACCATTTCCCACAAGATACAGATTATAGATCTTGTAGTAAATTTAGACAAAGTAAGGCATTTGATTTAAAATCACAATAAACAGAACCAGCATTACATCACTACAAACACAAATAAAAGTAACTTGCTTGTAGTCAATAAGGCTATATGATCCTTGCTTGCGCCATCTCTAACTATTCGGTTAGCGTCTTTCACTTAATGAATCATGCATTTTTCAAAGCATTACTAATATACAATTGAAAATCACGGAAAGAACGAAAAATGAACCTTTCACAACGAAGAACTAATTTCTAATTATTTAAAAATTAGTCATCAAATTTCATAAATAAATAAACCCAAAAGAATGCAAAAAATTGGAACCTTTGGGTGAGCAAGTAATGTCTCGTATCAAAATCCTTTCTCCCTCCGGCGAAAGCTCTGTGCTGCCGCTGCACCCAACCATGAATCAGAGAAGAAGTAGAGGATTGAGCATGAAGTAGAGAGAGTTCCATTGCGAGAGAGAAAAAACAGAGTGTGTGCATCTAACAATTTAAGCATGATCTGATGGATTTTTAAGAATGAAATTTCATATCATAACCAACTTATCTTAACAAATTTGTAATCTTTTCCTATCAGCCAAACACAAAATTCGAAGATCCTTCATATCTTCATTTCTTTTCGTTTCAGGTTTCGACCTAAAACCCTAATTTGAACCAAAATGCATAGAAAGAAGAAGAACATCATATCTACTATTAACCTTTGTTCTAATCATTCTCTTCGAACTCGTTCTCCAAAGCTTTATCAATCATGTCGACGAAGCTGCCTTCTATGGGCTTGGAGAGCGAAACACTGGACTCGGTGGGCATTGGGGTTAAGGAGGAGATCTGAGTTAGTGACTGAGTCGTCAACAGCAACATTCCCTACTCCTCACCTTCCCTCCATCTCTCTCTGTCACTCTGTCGCTTCACCCTCTCTCCCTCACCCTTTCTCCCTCTATCCCATCTCTATCTCTATCTAAGAGGCATGGCCTCCCATCCCCGAAACCCCTCACCAAATGACAACACTCTCTCTCTCCATCTCCCTCTCTTCTCTCCCTCTGTTTGCGCTAAGCCATCCAATCCGTCCAAAACCATACGGACAAAATTACCCTTCTAACTTTTGATAATTACCTTCCAACCTAGCCAGAGATATGATGGTAGTGATGTAAATAAAGCAAAATCGAGGGCCAATCATTTGACTGTAGCTAAGCTACAGTCAATTCATTCCTCAATTTTAGAATAGATAATGCCCAGTGATGGTTGGTGACTTGACTCTAGCTCTTCTATTTGTGTTATGAACTCATTGCAGAACTTCACAATAAGGAACATTCGAAATAAAGATGAAGTGAAAGTGTCCGTTGGCAATGGAAGAAGAGTTGAAGTCAAGGCTATAGGCACTATTAGGCTTAATTTTGATTTTGTTTTGTTTAGAATTGAAAAATGTCATTTATTTACCTTCTATGAGAAGGAAGTTAATCTCAGTTTCAAAGCTAGTTATGTTGGGATTTTATTTTACTATTAATAATATTGGCTTCAACATTTTTTATAAATCATCTCAAATTGGTTTTGGCTTCTTGAGTGATGGAATGTTCCAAATAAAGTTAAACTTTGATGAACACGTTTTTAACATCCAAAATGGAAACCCCAAAACTCAATCTTCAAACTTATGGCATAAGTGACTTGGCCATATTTCAAAACAAAGAATGGAATTGCTTGTTAAAAATGACATTTTACCATCTTTGAATTTCAATGACTTTGATTTTTGTGTGGATTGCATCAAAGGTAAAATGACAAATAGTAGGAAAGAAGGATCAACTAGAAGTAAACAAGTCCTAGAAATCATTCACACGGACATTTGTGGTCCTTTTCCAATGCCTACAATAGAAGGAAACAAGTACTTTATAATCTTTATTGATGATTTTTCAAGTTTTTGTTTCATTTATTTGATCACTGAGAAATCCAATGCTTTTCAAATTTTCAAAATTTATAAGAATGAAGTTGAAAATCAATTGGAAAAGAAAATAAAGATTGTTAGGTATGATTGGGGTGGAGAATATTATGGTAGATATACTCCAACTGGTAGACATTCTGGAGCTTTTCGTAAGGTATGCAGAAAGGTGTAAGGGTTTCAGATTTTACTATTCTAATTACACTTCCAAAAATAGTTGAAACTGGCAAGGCAATCTTCTTAGAGCATGACACCAATACTGGTCCGGGGACTGAGGTTGACACCTCTGTATTTGAAGAAGAAGAAAATGAAACCGAAGCCCAACCAATGGAAACTATGATAAGTGCAGCAACTCCAGCAGTTGAAATTGTTGGACACATGGAGGACAGTGAAACTGATGCAGGTGAAGATGATCATAAGGTTGATGCAGCAATTCTAGAAGTAGTAAATAATGATCAAGTTATCACAACAATTGAGGCAGCATCAACCACCATGGATCAGCATCAAATGCAAGAAGGCATCATCGACATCACCACTAATCTCAGAAAATCAAGTAGGGTCAAGAAACCTACAACTCTAGAACATTTTGTATACTTGGCTGAGAGTGACATTAATTTATTAGAAACCTTCTGATCGTATAAGTTTTAGAGAAGCAATATCAAGGCCAAATGCCGACAAGTGGAATGAAGCAATGAATAATGAGCTGACCTCAAGGGAAAACAATAGTGTATGGGAATTAGTTGAACAAACAGAAGGAACAAAACTCATAGGAAGCAAGTGGGTTTTCAGAATTAAAAGGGATTTGAATGGTAGTATAGAAAGGCATTAATATTAATATATTGTTGTATGGTGTTCAGCAAACTGATGTGTTGTTACACGGTGAGCAACAAAATGAGGATCAAGCAGATTACGTGTAGGTGGCATCAACCACCGACTGGACTCAACAGTTTATGGCAGTCGGTGATGTTCCATCGTTTATGGCAGTAAATAGGGTAAGAAGGTTAACATTCTCATCAAATTTTGTGTGTTTGGCAGTCTGATTTTAATTTACAAAGTTCAATGGGCCTGGGACTTTCAAACAAGACATCTCGAGTCCCAAAGCAGACAAATGGATTAAAGCAAGCATAAAGACACTGGTGCTCGAAGTTTTTTAAAATGTTATGAAATAATATGGTTTCACTGAAAATCCTTCTAACAACTGCATTTACATGAAGGTTAGTGGGAGCAGTTTTATCATTTTAATTCTTTATATCGATGATATACTGCTAACCACTAATAAAGTTTATTAAGTGAAATAAAGTTTTTCTTGCAAAGAAATTTCGAAATGAAAGACTTGGGAGAGGGAACATATGTCTTAGGGATTGAGATTAAAAGGGACAGAAAGAGAGGTTTATTGGGACTATTGCACAGAGGGTATATAGAGAAGGTTATAAAAAGATTCAACATGTCCAGTTGTGGAACTACTGATGCGTAAAATAAGTTAACACACAAATTAAACCATTTTTTTGACAATTGTAGTAAAGTATGTAAGTAGGGTATCGTTCTAGGCCGGGGATTAGGAGGGATTGCTAATCTATTCTAAATTAATTTAAAAATATTAAATAAGACTCAAGGACACAAAACTAGGCTAAAAACTCTAATAACTCGAAACACACTTAGGATAACTCAAAATAATGAAAACAATCAAATTAGACACTAGGAACTGAAATGGACGGAAATTGAATTAAAAGACTAACAACAATGAAAACTAACTAAATAATATAATTTAATAATGGGGGGTTTGGTTTTGACGAGAAGTAAATTAAACTTAAATAAATTACAGAATTGACAAAAACATGAAATTAAGGTGAAAGGATAGGTGATGGATTAGCTAGAGGGTTTTTCTCTACACGACACATATGCAACCTAAATTGATTTTCAGTTGTTCTTTCAATAAGTTTGTGAAAACTATAAGCATTGACGAGGCATTCGTAACTATGAAAAACATGATACTCTTGCCAAGAATTTACTTAACGTGATTGTGACTAGCAACCTTTACTACTTGTGAATATAAGTTCATAACGATTATGTGAAATTCACTTATATTCTAGCATCAAATTCATGCATGTAAATTAAGTATGCATCCTTAATCGACATACAAAAATAAGTTATCAATCAAGCAGTTAAGCAAATTAAATCACAACTCAGAAATCACAACTGAAGGTAATCAATTCATATTACAAATATATTCATGGCTTTGAATTAACCTCTAGCCAAAATAAACTTAGTTACACATTATTAAAATAGAAATAAAATATAAGTTTGGAAAGATTTAACCGAAAAAGAAGAAGCTTTGCTCTCTGCCCTGCGTTCCGTGGACTGCGCTCTGACCTCTCTCTCCTGCTCTGCCCGCTGTCTCCCTGCACTCTGCCGTTGTCTCTGTCCTCCTCCCAGTCCGTGCTTCTGACCTCTCCTTTCTTTCTATATTTTTTTCTTTTTTTTCTCTGGCAGCCTCGCTGCCTTCTCCCCTTTTTCTGCTTGCTGCTAGTTTTCTGCTTTGTCTTTTTCTCCCTCTCCCCACTTGCGCGCCTCAGCCTTCTGCTCCTCTCTCTCACGCCTCTGTGCTTCTGTCCGTCTCTCACGCTGCCCTTCCTTTATTTTTTTATATTTTTTTTTTCTTTCTTTTCTGGCAGCCTCGCTGCCTTCCCTTTCTTCTCACGTCCTTCCCCAATATCCCCTCTCCTTTTCCGCTGGTCTCTTTTATTCCCTCCGCGTGGACTCCTCTTTTTTCTTTTTTTTCTTTTTTCTCTGGCCAGCTGCAAAGGCAGCCCTTTCCATCCCCTTTCACGTGCTCTCCTCTCCCTCTATTCACGCCTACTACTCTTTGCCTTGCTGCAAGAGGCAGCTTCCTATTCTTTATTTTCTTCCACCTTATTTCTCTGCACGTTCTCTCCTCTCCCTTGGATTCTTTTTCCGTCCGTTCCTTTCTTTTCTTCTACAAAACAAAACAAAACCATCATGATGATGTTTCAAACATCATCATGACTTATCATTATTATATTTTCTTTTTAATTTAATTTAAAAGCTGATCTACACAGACAGTTTTGACGAATTTATTACATAAAATTTCACTTGTTCTATTTTTATTTTCTTTGCATAACAAATCCTATAAACACAAAAATAACGTAAATAGCTCAAAAATATAAGGAACTAACTAAGAAAAGACGAGTGAATTTGAAGTAAAAATATATATAAATATGATCTGATCAACTACTGAAGTGCCAATTTCAAAGGGAGAAAAGTTGAGAAAGTTGCAGTGCGCTAAAAAAATGATTTGGAAAGAAAGATCATGGAAGATAAGCCATATGCTTCCTTGGTAGGAAGCCTAATGTAGGTGATGAGTCAATATTATATTATATATTTTACCCTATTCTTAATATTAATTTGGTAATTATTTTAGAAGAATTTTGATACTTTGTTTTATATTTTCAATATAGGACATTTGACTTCCTCTGGAGAAAAACATGCCCAAACAGACGAATGTTTGAGTAATTCAAATTGGAGGATATTCGTGTGTTCCTTAGCTTGTTCATGTCAAAATTTCAGCAATTTCTACCAAGCGGTTATTTTCTGGCGATTTAATGAAGAAGCAGTGCGCGTTGCTGGAAATTAACGTTTCTGGGCTTAAAATGCATTTTTGGAGCCCAAGACGACCTCAGATGGGTTCGTGGCCTTCTGGAGAAGTGTTCAGAATAGTCCAAGCCTTATGTCCAGCTAGTTTGGGTCAGTTTTGGAGCTGATTTGGGTCCAAAACGTGGCTGTGCATATTTTTAGGCGAATTTACCAAGTTAATTTAGGATTATGTTTCCTATTTTATTCTAAGTTATTAGGTTTCCTAGTTTTATTCTAAGACCTTTTACTAGGAGGATTTTATTGAGAGTAGTATAAATAAGCCTTTTGGCAGACCTAGGGTTTCAGGGGGAACATATTCAACTTTTGGGAGAAGACTTTGGAAAAAGCTTAGAGATTTCAAGAATTATACTTTAAGGTGTTTTCATTCTTTTCATAGTTTAATATAATTATGTTGATTTTAATTATGAGTATGCGTAGCTAATTTTCTTTTGCTAGGGTGAAACCTTGATCCTTAGCATGAATATGTAGTTTTTTATTTAATTGCTTATGATATTATGCATGCATATTTTGAATTATTAATCACTGTGCTTTAAACTGTCTTTGTGTCTTAATGATTCGCGACCATTAGGATGTTTAGATAAGTAATTGGATGCAATTCTATCGGAATGCCACCGGGGAATTGAGTATTGCTTCTTGTGATTGATAGTTGTAAATTCACCTAGGGCGAATGTCACGTCGTGGGGGTTGCATGGTTTTCAAAGGGTTTTCATAAAGCGTAATGAGTTATGCATGTTTATATTTTATCTGAATGCCACAGATGGATTGCATGTTTAATATATATTCTAGCTTGAATGCCACAAGTAGAATATGCATGAGGAAAACCTAACCTTCAAAGTTGCATGAATGATTCATAGGTAATTGGTAAATCTACATAGGAACGTTAAGGGGATGGTGGAACCCTAGTGCTTTTCCAAATATGTTTGTTAAAACCTTTTGTCTTTGACTCGTTTCTTTTCTAATTGGTCATTAGTATTTTTCCTACATTATTTTTATTAAAATTCGTTTTTATTATTTTTAAATTCAAAATCAATCTCTTCCAATCTTTATTTCAGATAATTAACTAAGTTTTAGCGTTTTGCATAATTTATTTTTAACAATCCCAGCGGAAAACGACCTTACTTGAGCCGTTTATACTACAACAACCTTGTACTCTTGCAAGTATTTTTAGTGTTTTTATCCCTACTTTTGTAGGTGGTAAAATTCCTATCAAGAAATTGGCGCCGTCGGCGGGGATTGTTTTAACAATTTGTGTTAATCATAATTCTTTGTTAATTATTGCTGTAAATAATTATATTAAAAAAATAAAAAATAAAAAAAAGGTTAATTTTCATTTTTTTTACGCAGGTCGCAACCTGGGCAGATCTAGTTCGTGGTCTGCACCAGATCTCAAAGATAGCAGTTAGTAGAATTCAACCCAGAGCCGCAACGAATTTTACGAGGCAGGCGCAGGGAGCAGATTTTAGCGTGGGAACCCTCGTTGGAGGGCACTTTTTTGAAAAATCTGTTTTCTAGGTTTTTGGACAGCGAAGATACCATGGCATTCGCCATACCAGCTGCTGGGCGTCCATTGAGGGATACATTAGCAGCCCGTGCTAATGAGTTACCAAGTTGCATTGTATATGTCGACGAGGAAGGCAACGCGTTCGAAATTAGACATAACATGTTGGAGATTTTGCCTACTTTTCATGGATTAGCTCATGAGGATCCTAATATGCATATCACAGAGTTTTTAATGGGGTGCAGAAATATTTTAGTGAAGGGGTTTACTGCAGAATCAATCAAACTTCGTTTGTTTCCTTATTCATTGAAGAACAAGGCAAGAACATGGTTGCTTACACTACCATATGCCAGTATCACTTCTTGGGCACATATGAGCAATAAATTTCTTAACAAATATTATCCAGCCTCTAAAACTCTTGATATGAGAACTCAAATTTTATCATTTGCCCAAAAGCCTAATGAAGAGTTTCACGAGGCATGAGAGCGTTTTGAGGAGTTATTAAGAAAGTGTCCCCACGCAGGCATTGATGGAGACACACGAATGGGCATATTTTTCAGAGGATTAAATTCAAACACTAAAAATCATGTTCATGCTTCATCAGGAGGTTCATATTCAACTAAAAATGCACAGGAAGCCTATCAATTATTTGACAACATGGCATCTGAATCTCAATAATGGGCAGGGGATGAAACACAAAATAGGGGCGTTTTTGAAATGTCCATGGGGTCTCCACATGTATATGCTCAAATTGAAAAGATTGAGAGAAAGATAGAAAATTTTGATGCAAATTTGACATGATCTTGCAGAAATGGCAGCTCCAGTTCAGCAAGTTACTATTCAGCAACCTGCAACAGCTTGTGCAATTTGTAGCCAACCCACACATGATTTTATGGGCTGTCCACAGAGAGATGCATATCCAGATTTTGTTGCAGAACAAGTTAATGCATTCAACAATTATCCAAGGCAAAGAAATGATGTTTATTCAAATTTTTATAATCCGGGTTGGAGAGATCACCTAAATTTAAAATGGGGTGGTGAGCAGCAAGTTAAACCACCATTCCTACCACCAATCCAGCAACCTGCTGCACTAGCCAAAGCTTCTTGGGAAATTGCAATTGACAAACTGGCAGACGCCATTCGCATCAGTATTGAGTAAAGCAACCAGAACCTGCAAAAGATACAGCAAAGAATGAATCAAAACATGCAGAATATGCAAGCTTCCATAACTAATTTGGAGAGGCAATTTGGGCAGCTAGCAGGTAATATTACAGAAAAGGGAAAAAGGAAAGTTTCCTAGTCAAACAGTGCCTAATCCAAGGGGTACAACAGATTGCAATGCAGTGAGAATTCTATGCAGTGGAAAAAGTTACAACAATCGTGACAAAGAACAAATTGACAACAAGGACAAAGTTACAGAAATTAACAACCCAGTTTGTGCAACTGCAGAAAAAGATGTAGAATCTGTTTCTGAACAGATTTTGAACAGCCCAGAATCTGCCCCTGTACAGAAACCGGAGCGTGTTTATGATCTTCCTATTCCCTATCCCGAAAGGTTACAACCAAAGCTCAAAGATCAGCAACTAAGAGATTTCATGCAAACATTAGCCAAAGTTCAAATTAATCTACCATTGTTGGATGCTATCAAGAAGATTCCATCTTATGCCAAATTTTTTAAGGATGTATGCACACACAAGAAAAAGCTCATGGACTTCGAAAAAGTGATTCTCACTGAACAATGCAGTGCAGTTTTACTGCACAAACTGCCCCCGAAAAAGAAAGATCCAGGGAGTTTCACTATTTCTTGCACTATTGGAAATTCTGATTTTAAACGTGATTTAGTTGATTTAGGTGCTAGTATTAATTTAATGCCCTATTATGTTTTTCAGCGGCTAGGTCAAGGAGAGATAAATCCTACTTCAGTTATCCTACAATTAGCTGATCGGTCAGTTGCATATCCAAGGGGCATCATTGAAGATTTGATCATCAAAGTTGACAATCTCTATTTGCCAGCAGATTTTGTTGTTTTGGACATGGATGAAGATTTACAAACGCCAATAATTTTGGGCAGACCATTTATGGCGACAGCAAGAACGTTAATTGATGTGGAATCGAGAACTTTAACACTAAGGGTTCAAGATCAGTCAGTGGTTTTTAATTTATTTGAAGCAACCAAACAACTAGCAGAAAAGCTTGATTGTATGCGTGTTGATGTTTTGGATGGGTGTGTTGATGCAAATTATGTGACTCATTCAATAAAAGATCCATTGCAGCAGGTTTTATATGGGAATTTTGATGCAGAAACACATGATGAAGACATCCTAGAAGTTGTTCAAGCTCTAGACAGTGTGCCTAAATTTTTGCCTAAATGGAGACATGTTTATGAAAGTTTGGGGGAACCAAAACAGCCATTAAAACCATCCAAATTACAGCACCAAAATTGGAGGTCAAACCTTTGCCCGAACACTTGAAATATGCATATTTAGGGGCTGCC